>NC_091499.1:356516-490355 GCF_947461875.1 Haliaeetus albicilla | reverse complement strand
AAAGCACCTGTTGACACCAATGTAGTGCGAATGAGAGACAGTCTCAGAGATTGTACACAAAGCTGACAGAAATTGCAGGCTGTAGTCACACTGCACAATACTGTGTCAGGTTACAGATACCAAGTAAACTAACACGTCAGTTATGTACAGCCCTGAACATTAAGCTGAGTCCACTTTGCAGTCTAAGAGTTGGTAACATGGCACCATGCCCGTTAGCCCAAAAAGAGAATTGCAGCTGCACACAGACCTGCTTTGCTTTTCAGATCTAGAGCTGCAGCTTGCTAAACTCTTTCAGCCAGGACCACTCAGAAATGGAGCTCTGGAGGAGACCACTGAATTCACAACCTAACTTCTGGCAGGATCAACTGTATCTAAAGCTTTCCTGACAGCTACTTGTCTATTCAGTTGTCATTTGGTGACAATTTGATTTCTTTCTTCACAGTTCATTCTATGTTATGTTAAAACGATGCTGCAGTGCTCTAGGTCAGTTAAGAGCTTCTGGAGGGGATGGTTCTTTCCCTAGAAAAAACTGGTATGATCAGACAGGAGAACTGCCTGGTATGTACTATGGAGCATGTGGGGGATTGAAAGGCATAGCCATCAGGGAGACTGCAGCATGAGCTCAGCACGCGGGACTCTAGACAAAACCTGGGTAAAAAGCCTGCAGCCAGGCCTTGGAAGGAGAAGCGAATAGGATGCTTTCCAGGAGAGCCAGAAGGAACTACACAAAATAGGTTGCAAAGCAGGTATCTACTGAAAGTTACTAGCCTGAGAACAAGACCAGAGGAAAGCTCCCACCCAGTGAGGGCAGAGAGAACAGCAGAGAAATCTGCAAATTCTTCCATTTCAATCTCCCTCATCTAGTAGATCTGAGCGTTCCTCACAGAGTTCCTAGTTCTAGTTGGTGTTTGGTAAAGAACTGCCTTGGGAGGCTGTGACCCAAACAGTATTTTTTATTCCCTCACTGAAGAGAAAGTTGAGGGAGTCCATCCTGATCACTCTGGCTGGTGCAGGTTCCTACTGTACACACTTAAAGGTACATAGCTTTGTGGATTTCCCAAATTTCCTATGCTTTTTAAAGATTAATAATTTTTAGTTGAGAAAAGTTGCTCATGTAAGTTCTCATTACTGTAAATTAAACCCAATTACTTCTTGTTTCCCTTTCTCAATAGATGTGGGACACCAACAGATACTGTCTTTTTATAAAAAATGTTTTACACATGATCCCATCTATCTTCTCCATAAAGTCTTCTTTTGTATGAGACTAATCAAATCCAGTGTTTTCCATCTTTCTTTGGTAGTTGGTTGGTTTTTTGTGGGGGTTTTTTTTTCATTTAGCTGCTCTCTCAACTCTTTCCAGCTCACATATATCCTTCTCAAAATATGGTGTATAAAACTGGCACACAACTTTAGCCAAGCCTACAATGTGACTGGGTGTCAACGTATATGAAACAACAGCAATGACAGATTCATTTCTGACATGATTCATAAATACTTTCTATTTTACAGATTGAATACTCTATATCAGAAATTATTTATCCAGCATGGCAAGTGGTCTTTCACTGCTAAAGCAGAATAAGTACCTCCTGCATATGATACTCCTATTAATACTTTAGAATATCATCTGCCTGCTACTTGGAAAAGTACCTACCATGTTCGTTGACTGATTTTCACTTTCTGATCCATCATAGCATACAGAACCAGCACTGCTGCATAGCAGGACTTTCTCCATCCATTCGTCTGATTTCTACCTTCACTTTGTATTTTGCAGTTGGATTTCATCTTGCTGATTTCATTCACCTCTCCAATGAATCCAAAGCTAAAGCAAAGCAATGGAAAAGGGGAAAAAGAGCTTGCTCCATGTTTGCCTCTAGAGTTCTGAATGGGCTCGGTTGTACAGAACTAGTGAAGACTATTTCTTGAGAAAGAGAGTGTGAAAGCTGAAAAGTATCACTAGATGAAGAACTTCATTTTCAATATCCATTGCCATCACAAGCACTGAATAGGAGAGGATGTGGGGGGAAAGCTGGAGGAGGAGGTAGCATCATTCATACCACTCAGCCCAGCTAACTTCTAACTCATGCCTGTGAATGTGTTTATAAGGCCCTTCAGGATGCTGAAAATAAATGGTTTCTCTTTATCCCAGCACCCCAAAGTATTATTGAAAATATTGACTCACACCGAACACAGATTAGGATTTTGTCATATTGTATGTTATAAACCATTACAGTTTGACAGCAGCAATTGATAACTACTATCCCATTACAGTTTTTTCAACCACTTGTGCATCAACATTACTGTAATTTCATCACCTGCAATTTCATCATATTTCCCTGAGACTGTCATAGGGATATCATCAAAAGCCTTACTCAAGTCAAGAACTATCACATCTTCTGCTTCTCCTTTTGTCCTCTAAACCGGTTATCCTGTCAAAGAAGGAAATTAGGGCTGGTTTGTCGTTATTTGCTCTTAGCAAATCCATATTAGCTGTCTCTTATCACCTTATTATTCTCCAGGTACTTTCAAATTGATTGCTTAATAAATTGTTCCAATAACTTTCTAGTATTGAATTTAGGCTGCTGCTCTATAATTCTCTGGGTTTCTCCTTCTCTACAGATAGGTACTACTATACCTGCCCTTCTCTGATCCCCCGGAGGACCTTAGCTGTCTCATGCTAGATCTTGGAGATAAATGCTGATGGTGTATTCAACTCTGATGATTTACTACTTGAAGCAGATGTTTGTTTACAAGAAGAATCTAAGTTAAAATCAGTATTTCAAAGCAGAATATTTACAATATTTAATAATTTTAGCTGCAAGTTAAGACCTTGCATAAGCCCACTGTATGGAAATATTGCCCCTCAGGAGACCTTTGTATCCATTCGTTACAAAAGTATTTCTTCACTTAAAAATAACCACCAAAATGACTAGAGGTGGATTTATAGGAAAATATGGAAGGCAGGAGAGAAGAAATGTGGGAAGGCAGAAAGGAAGGAAGGGAGGGAGGGAGGAGAGAGAGAGGGGGAAATATATTTCCAAAAAGGTAAATACAGGCAGGTAAGAAGCAGCATCACAGAATCACTCTGAGCATGGTTTCTAGCTAAATCTCCATCAACACAGTACCCTAAAATAACAACAAATAAAAATAAACAGAGGTCTCTTAAAGCAGTACACATGAAAATACTAAAACTAGTATCAGCCTGTCTGTCCTTGCTTCTACTTACACATGTGAAATGGCTTTCTGGACTGCCTCAGGGAGGCTGATCTGGAAAAACTAAACTACAGCTTCCTCCAAAATACAACTCTCCCTACAAAGGTGTTTCTTATCAGTTTAACTTAAAGTACTTCAGGCTTTGGATATGTTCCTGGAAACACCTGTGAAGTGAATAGTTACCCAGATTAAAAGAAAAAAAAAATTGCAGCTTGAAGCTAACAGTCTGTAGGCTGATTTTTCCAGACAGCTTTGTCCATCATTTAAAGCTGCCATTCTGGTTTTAGGTGAGACTGAAGTACTCTTGCATGGAGATGCTTCCTAATTTAAAGAACCTTGTGTACATTTTTATTTTTTAACATAATCACAGGTGAATATTACTTCCTTTGTGCATATTCCTAACTGTTCTTATACATAATTTTATGTACAAAGTATTAACTGTAGTTTACTCATAACAATGATGTTATTTGCATTCATGACTGCAAGACCATGGTCTGCTATTATCTTCACTGATCTGTGAAAATAGGATCCTTCCAGAGAAAGCCTTCAGTTTTTCAAACCTCGCTTTCACTCTTGCAGCAACTGGCCATAGAAATATCTAAAGTACATTAGAGGTAATATTTCAGCAACACAGTAGAGTCAATGCTGAAATTCTCTATTGGTATTTAACTGAATATACTCGATAATACTAGCAAGTAAATACCGACTATACTTCAAAAACTGTCTTAGGTAGGTGGAGGCAGTAGCACATAGGGAAGAGTTACTCTGTAAATAGAAGGTAAACATTAAGGTCATTTATCCAGTCTAAGGGATGAAGAAAGGAAGCATTGCAGACACAGCTGGCTTTCAACATTTCCTTCTCCTTAGAACAAATTTGTCTTTTTATAGATTACAGTAAGCTGTAAGGAGAGTGAGATGTCAGGGAACTGCAAGAAATCCTTTATGAAACAGGACAGGGAGACAGTGACGACTGGCAAGAAGTGAAGACAACTAAAGTGAGGGGGATATTTCTAAGAGGCATCTCTGCTCACAGCGTGTCTCTTGTGGATATAAAGAATGGATTGATAATGAGTAAGGCTCTGGTTTCAAATGTCCAAACCTGATGAAAGGAGGCAAATTCTGTTTCAGTCCCCTATTGTTCTATTTGCTGGAATGTGCTCCCATGTCTCATTGCATGCAGCCTGCACATACGCACACCCCCAAGGCCCTGGCTCTGTCAACAACAGCATTCTCCTCTTGCTTTAAAATATTCCACATGAAGCATGTTAAACATGTCCCTCTCAGTTTTCTCTGGTGAGAAGAAGCAGTAGACTATATTTAAGGGGTCATTTTTTGTTCCATTTACTGCTAATTATGAATATAGCCTGTGCAGCATTTCTTCACAAAAATAACTTTTCATCCTGCCTCATAGCACATCACTTCTTGTTTTCTAAAAGACTGCTACATTCAGAAACATTCTCTGTTTTCCAGCTGCATCCATTTTAGCGCTCTCTAGTGTCTTCCTCTCCCCCACAAACATTACTCATTGGAATTTCAATCAGATCACACTATTACCTATTTAGATGTTCAAATCATCATCAAGGTGCCTTGAGATTCAGGATTGCCTCCAAAACCTGGAAACTGTCTGATTGCCTGACTGCTTGAGTGTGAAAATGAGTGAAAATGTGAACCTTATGTGTGGCATTACAGCCAGTCATGGAAATAATAGCTGGGAAAGTTAAGCGACTGTGGTGAGATTACTGGTCATTACACAAAATGCACCAGACTATCTAACCAAACCCGGGCAAGGCAGTGCCACAGATGTTAACCATTAAATGTCAGTGTCTATGGAATTACTTAATATGGCAAAGACTGTGTGCTACATATGGAAAAAATATTAAGTTAATATTAAACTCCAACAAAAAATGGATGTAATAAGTGGTTAATTTGATTCTGACGAGTAGTATGAGAACTGTTCCAACAGTTCCAGGCGGTGAGAGAGGCAAGCAAGACAATGCCTTGCAGGATGCCTCAGACCAATCTCTTTATAGAAATCTCTCTAGAGGTAAGGAGAAATATTTGAGGAAGAAATACAGTCAAGTTGCAGACAGTTCTTGGAAGACACAAACAGGGCAAATAATGAAAGAAGCATTTTATTGAGGAAAAATGGGACAACACAAAGCATTAAAGAAGTCATAAGAAAAATAAGCAGAATGTTTTGGGAAAATAAAAGGCTCAATTCAAAACAAGAAAAGAAACAAGCTATGAAAATGATATGCATCAGATTAAGTTATTTGGAAACACAGTCAAACCAAGGGTACAATCAGTAAAAAAAGGCTAACAGTAAAGTGACAACAAATGCCAAAGAAAAGCCAGCAGGATAGAAGGAACATTTTGACAAAGTGCTAATCCCCGCTGACCATGCAGATCCAAGCAGTCCAGGCATGCTGGAAGGACAGGGCAGCTTTCAAGGCAGAAGTGATGTGAGCACTACGCTGCCAGCAGAAAAAGGAGGCAGAAGGAGCACTGATGTAGATCAGAAGATGAGAGCTGATGGTGCAGACAGCATAACTGCTGAGCTGTAAATAGCTAGAAGGACAAGTGTGAACAAAGCATCAGAAGTACAATCCTTTAAGCTCTTGAGCAGAGGTGATACTCTGTGACTGGCAAAACACAGCGGCTGTGTCAATCTATAAGGCCGCCTACCTAATTCAGTCAATGACAGATACGAATCTCATTGTCAGTTTCTGGGAAAAAAACCCAACCAAAAACATGAAGAATGACACTTTTAACATATTCAGACAAGTTATAAAGAAAGTTGTAGAGGAAAAATATAGTTTCAGATCACGTACTGTTTGGACGTACTCATCCTGAGCTGACTAAGGACAGAAATGGGAATAGGAATGGTGATGGTTGCTCTTTTCACTGACTTTCTGAAGGCATTCAATTTAGCATTTAGAAAAGCATTATGGAAAACAGCAAAATCATACAATGTTCTAGATAAAACAGGTTCTATTTAAAATGCATGTATGAAACCTTCTCAAGTGAAATTGGTTCATGCTGGAGGTTAGAGTGAAGGTGGTCTTCCTGCTGTTTGACATCCCTCTATGTGGAATTAGTAAGGGTGCTGTAAGACATGTCAGATGAGAAGTTAGATGATCTAGAGCTAATCACCTACTGTGCAAACAGCACTACACAGGGCCAATAAATGAAATGCAGTGTGGTGAAATTTCAAATGTACCACAGAAGTTTGGTTAGCACTGATGATTCAAAAGCGAGGTTTGATAAACAATGGGAAAGCTGATAGAGATGTGTCCCGGCTATAACTGTTGCATGGAAGCTGATGAAATTGGGAATAAATGGTTAATAACAGTGTTGTTAAGAAGCTCATAAAAGCAACATTTCAGGAGGATTCCTCAATAACCTGGAATTTGCTATATAACAAGAAATGGGCTTCAAAACACTAAAGAATGAATATGGGTTAACAGAGAATTATTTTTATAAGAGCTTATGAAGAAGGATGGAGAAAAATCCCTGATATGGATAGATAATGATAATGTTATCAAGATGTTGTCAAGATAGGTATAGCAGGTAGGAAGTGATCACTTCAGATGCACACCAGGCAAGGCCCCTGGCCCTGCCCCTGGCCCCAGGAAACAGGACACGCACCTCTGACCACTGGCTGGCAGCCCAGCCACTTTGCACAGCGTTTCCACCGTAGGCTCACACTTCTGCATGGTGTCAAACTGTTGTGTACGGATGCTCCCCACAAGGGACTATGAATGTGCCAGGACAGATGCATCTCTCGTAATACATAATATATACATCGTGTACTTTCAAATTCTTAGAAATGATCCGTAAATACCAGGAACTGGAAGACAATGCAATTTTAGAAGGACAATAAAAAACTGTTGCAAAGAAATGCTTCTGCAATCACAGTGCCCAGTCTGTCCTTCTTTTAAGGAAAAGAGACTTCAGTATAAAGACTCAAAGGCTGGAATTTGATCCGATCACCAGTATTTGGTTCAACTTCTGTTTACTTTAGTACCTTGTAGCACACTGAGCACTACAAGTCCCCCCACTCTCTCCTCTGAAGATGCTATAAGCTTCACCAGAGCAGGTGCTGGAGGAACGAGCCCGAGCTGAGGGTCATGCAGGTGCCTAGTGCTGTGCCAGCTGCTAGGCTCTCCTCCGTTTAAGACAGCACCTCGGGGACCTACTCCAAGTAGGAGCAGGACTACTATGTTTCTTCTTGATGTAGCTCTCCAGTTATCCCTGTACCGCTACTTGTAGATCACCTCCTCACTTTTTTCATCTGTAAATGTATCTAGCAGACGTCTGGATAGCCCCTCTGAGAGTGCTTATTCAATTTTGCCACAAGTAAGCCAAGCAAAGACATTTCCATAGGTAATAACATATAGAGATGCATCTGGTGGATAAAATTATAAAAGTTGTCCTAGTACTTTGGGAGCCAAAGTAAAAATTGAAGCTTCTAGTGAAACTGCAAGTCCACTATCTCCAGATCTTCAGAAGTATTTTATTAAAAATCACTGGGTCCGTGGTAACTATTTTTTCACAAATCTTGGCCTCTGTGCCTAAACTGCAAAAACATTTTCAAAAATTGTCATGGTTTAATCCCAGCCAGCAACTAAGCACCACACAGCCACTCACGCACTTCTGCCCACCCTGTGGGATGGGGGAGAAAATCGGGAAAAGAAGTAAAATCCAGGGGTTGAGATAAGAACGATTTAATAGAACAGAAAGGAAGAAAATAATAATGATAATGGTAACACTAATGAAATGACAATAGTAATAATAAAAGGATTGGAATATGCAGGTGATGCACAATGCAATTGCTCACCACTCGCTGACCGATGCTCAGTTAGTTCCCGAGCAGCAATCCCCCCCAGGCCAACTGCCCGCAGTTTATATACTGGGCATGATGTCACACGGTATGGAATATCCCTTTGGCCAGTTTGGGTTAGCTGCCCTGGCTGTGTCCCCTCCCAACTCCTTGTGCCCCTCCAGCCTTCTCGCTGGCTGGGCATAAGAAGCTGAAAAATCCCTGACTTTAGACTAAACATTACTTAGCAAGAACTGAAAACATCAGTGTGTTATCCACATTCTTCTCATACCTAACTCAAAAACATAGCACTGTACTAGCTACTAGGAAGGCAATTAACTCTATTCCACCTGAAACCAGGACAAAAATGTATCCTGTAAGAAAGAAGACAGCACTGAATTGTGGTGCATATCTAGGATGCACGTATAGATAAAAAAAATAAAAAATCTCTCCTTTCAGAATTTCAGCAAAGTCAGTATATTTATGCATAGGTATGAAATTCCATGGAACTTGGGGCAGGTTCCTGCTGACCAGAGAAATGCAAATGTTGCACCTAAGCCAAAAGGATGGTCTGGAGAACTACAGAACAGTCAACTCACTTCAGTCCCTGGGCAAATCAGAGTGAATCCTCTTGGCACACAAAGGATAAGATGGATTGGCCAAGGGTTAAAAATGCCTGACCATTATTATTGTCTTCTATGATAAAATGGCTGGGTTTTTGGATGAGGGGAGAGCAGCACATCTTTTACCTCAATTTCATCAAGGTTTTAACACTGTCTCCCTCAATGTCCAATGTAACCAAGTTACAGCATTGTGGTGCAATGGGAAGACAACTAGATAAGCAAAAAAAACTGTTCAGCAATTGCACTCAGGGTAGTGATTACTGGGTCAGTCAATGGCCTGGAGGAGGTGAAGGAGGGGTCTCTCATCAGGTTTGCAGATGACACAAAACTCGGGGGACCTATAGATATTCTTATGAAAAGGGTTGCCATTCAGGAGACCTGGACAGGCTAGGCCAACTCATGTAATTAAAAAAAAACATGAAAAGTCCTGCACCTGGAAAGGAAGAACCCCCTGCAACAATATGGGCTGGGGTTGGTTGGGGAGCATCTCTGCTTAGATGAAGCTGGTATGTCTTGGCAGCAAAGATGGCCAAGAGTGTCCTGGGGTTTTCAGTGTCCTGAAAATCACGGCCAGTAGCCAGAGGGAAGGTATTATCCCCCTTTACACAATATTCATTAGACCTCATCCAGAATACAACAGGTTTGGGCAGCCCAATACAGGAAGGCGGCGGCAAACTGGAGCAAGTTCAGTGGAGGCCACCAAGATAGTTGGGGCTGGAGCACTTGTCCTGTGAGAAGAGGCTGAGGGAGCTGGGATTGCTCAGCCTGGGAAGGAGACAGCTTCAGGGGACCAAGCAGCAGCCCCCAGTGCCTATGGGGAGGATATCGAGGATACAGCACGTGGCTCTTCACAGCGGTACATGGTGGGAGCATGAGGGACAGCAAGCACAAGATGAAAACAGAAGTTCAGATTGGCTATGAGGAAAATAATTTTCACCATAAGGACAGCTCAGCAGTGGAGCAGGTTGCCCAGAGGGGTTACGCAGTCTCTGTTCTTGGAGGTTTTCAAGACCCAACTGTATAATGCCCTGAGCAACCTAGTTAGACCCATAGCTGGCCCTGCTTTAAGCAGGAAGTGGGACTAGAGACCTCCTGAGGTCCCTCCACACCTGAATTATCCTACAGTCCTGTGATTCTATGAGATCATCATATGAATACATGAGCAAACTCTCTAATAAAATCTAAATAATTGAAATTCCTAGAAAATTTAGAGCAGATCTAATTTTAAGTCTAAATTCCTTATCTAAACTGTCCAAGACCCTTTCAGCAAAATCAGTCAATATGACACACTTCAGCAGTATGGGAGACAAAATAGGCATGATTTTCCCAATGTTTTTTGGAATACATTATTGAGAATCTAACAGAGCCTATTGGATCCAGATTTGTGGAGGGTAAAACTTCATTTCTATAGTGTTTGATTTATGTATTGCAAAGTGTCTTAGCAGAAACAATAAATCCATTAAGAACAGCTTAAAAGGCAAAAATACTATTAGAGTTTAACAGGTGCATATAAACTAATAAAGAAGCAGACTCTTCGAGGCACCCATTTTCACTGTTTTTTCCTTTGCTCCCACATGAATTTAATGCAGTGTTAGAATAGGTAGCTTCAGTAGGAGTGAATGAACTCTGAACACCTTTGGCATTCATGCTTGATTTCCTTGAATCACTGATTCAAGTTGGTCTTCCAGTTCTGAGGCTAAGAAAATAGCAAAATTAGACATTTCACTAATTTCCACAGTAAAATTTCAGCGCATGTGAATTGGCAACAATGCAAAGTGATACATAGAAGCTTGACTACTGGACAGCTTTATGAACAATTAGGACAGAGGGTAAATACTGCAGTGCCGTTTGAATGTCAACGCTGTTTCAATATTCCATAGCATGATTGCTTTACGGTCACACCTTCTGGAGAAATTAAATATGTGAAAACCTTCATGGTTTTACCCATAGCTCCTACCTGCCAGCATTTGAATACAAATCAGCTGCAGAAGCCTCCCTTGAGTTATTCTCATAAGAACAACCTTCCTTATGTGTTTCCTCTGAATGCAAATATCAGCTTTATCACTAAGCAGGCCATACAGCAGCTTGGTCTGGAAATAGCATCCTCTTCCATCATGAACCAGGATCAGAGCTCCAAGTGCCAGGAGGTGGAGGTCAACATGCGTACCAGAGCCTGCCAACGCACTCTAACTTAAAGGTTTGCACAGGACATTTCTGTGCTGTCCCAGCAGTCAGGACAGAGAAGAAATTGTAATTCAGTTTCATTGTATCTTCATGAGTTTCCATAGTGATGCAGGGAAAAATACCTGCAGTAACTCTTCCCTGCTACCAGCATCTTGGGAGACAGAGGTGGAGGTTTATGGTAACAAGCAGGAGCCTCCCCGACATTTCTCTGCTCACCCGTGCTGCAGACATGAATGCATGTTCTAGGTGATGTGATACAACAGGCACCGCCACACGATCCTGTAGCACCAGAGGAGCTGTTGCTATCATCACACTCCGGTACCTCTTCTGGCAGTATAACAATATGGCTGTATAACACTTACAGTTATGTGTGTACATTCAGTCCAGAAATTATTTGTCTCTAAAAGCAAAATGGACATCCAGCTAGCAGCAGCTTTGAAAATTAAACTACAGTATTACCTTCAGCCTATTTTTCATCTGTTCAGCCACCTGTGTTAGTCAATAGGAATGACTCTAGCTTTGGGAATATTTATTACTTAGAAAAGCAGCAGAGGCAGATTACACACCAAGTTCTTACACCCTTCTTTTTCAAGCCATTATTATACCAGAGAGAATGCTTCCGTAGGATGATAAAATGGGATATAATGGGTTAAATAATTTTTAAAAATATGGATGATACTCCCCTGTAAATCAATGAAAGTCAGGAGTGTGAACAGCTGCAAGTCTCAGCTGAATTTGACAACCTACACCTGTCAGGATGCTCAGCACCCTGGAGGATTTGGCTTAAGTATTTCAAGGCAGAATTTTAAGAAGAGGGTTTTTTTAACCTAATCTGAAAGTTTATGACCCTGTGCTAAGGACTGTTGACCATTTGCCATTCTCACTAATAGCTTAGCTATTAGACACGTTTTGTAATTTGGTTATTAAGCAATCACATAGATAGTCTTGGAAGAAAAACAGCTCTTTGAGACTGCACTATGGTTTTCATGTTATGATGAATATAATTTGCATCCTTCGGGTGCTATTTCCTACTTGTTCCTGCCTAACAGAAAACATTAATATCACTAAATCTTTCAGAGGGGCGGAGAGGAGCTGGAGAAGCAAACAAATGCTGCTTATCCCCCAAATTAAGATCGCTGGAACCATCCATAAAGGAAAGCTTTTTAACAGGAGATTGGTGACTGACAATTCAGCTGCAAGAAGATACATACATTGATGCTTGCACCCACTCAAAAACATAAAAATAGCAAATTTGGCATTCAAGCTTATATTGTTGACAGCATAATAATGCAATCAAAACTCTGCTACAGAGAAGTAAGTAATTCCCCAAAGCCTTTGCATCATTGCAAACTAACACCCACTCCATAAGGTTGTTTATAAAGGACAAACTACTCATAAATATGATTGGAAGGTACCCTCCAAGAATTTCCTAATGTAAATACTCCATCAATGTTATCCAAATAAATTCTAAATTGCAATTAACCAAAAAAACCAGTTTTTTGAAAATTAACTACTATGTAATAAAACATTAACTTTGTAATAGCCATTGCATATAACTATTTCTTCAATAAACATCAGCTGGAGGGTGCAGAATAATTTTATCACCATATCACAGACCAAAGAAGACAACACTGAAATACGGCAAATATTTCTACCAAAAAAAAAGGTGTATGCAATGTTCTTAGAAATATTTAAGAAGAGCCATCCACATATAACACAGTGATCACAAAATCAAACCAACCATTTCAGTTCCTTAGAAATTGTGCCTTCAGGGAGAACTTGGCTCATGTTCACACCTGATTTAGTTACATGCCTGCAGCTAGAGACAGGTTAGACACCCAAACCAGAAATTAGGCCTCCAGTGACTGAATTTTATGATCACAGCTCTGTTGGAGAAATATGTGGTGAAAATCAGAAACCTCTGTTACTAAAACTTGTTTTCTTATTTCTCAGAAAGAATGCCTCTGTTGGTAAAGTTTAGGCCAGTTGGATAGATGAGATTTATTAGCCAGAGAAACATGCACTGAGCCGGAGTACATGGTGTTCCCACTAAGGATGCTGCTGACCCCCTGTATCAGCACAATATGGTGGAGCCAACCCTCCAGCACCCGTCAGGACAAAACTGTGTCTCAGAGGGAAATATAGATCTAGCTGGCAGAACTGTGCCATTTATTTTCCTTTTCCTTTTTTTTTTGTTTTTGAGAAAAAGAATTTTTTTTAACACTGATTTTGAACCAAAATCATAAAGACAATTTTCAAACCTGGCACCGTATGCCAAGGAAAAAGATGTGCAAACAATGAAATTACTCTCCCTTTGTTCAATGCAGTATATTTTATTATTCTGAAATTGAAATCTTGGTGTCTGGGTTCCTGACTTGGCTCAAAAAATCATTGTATTTCTCCACAAGATAGTCCCATATTGCTCTGAAAAGAAAAAAGCTTCTTAGTTTTACCTGTATACCCTAATAAAGAATCCTAACAAACCACTGCATCACAAATAGTGAAACACTGCTATTTTTAAAGGATAGCAATTCCATCTGATCCTCAGTTTTTTCGGCCCTTCGTTGTCCATTTTCATGTAGTACTACAGACAGGTTGGCTGCCTCTGCAACAGATTACATTGGTACTCTTAAGAAATCATCTGCAATGCAAATGTGGGTTGAAGCCCAACCTATTCCACTGTTTCTGAATGACAGCATTCACAGTGAAGCTTGTGAATGGTTGAATATCCAGGGTGTTTGTGGCCTGCCTGCTCACTTTCCCAGTAGCATTGGCTACTAAGCTGACACAGGCAATAATAAATGAATGCAGCAGCTGCTTCCTCTGTAGTGCCTTGACAACACCACTTCACCCCACAGAAAAAACAAGTGCCCACCTCTCGGATAATAACAGAAGATCGGCGAGGAGGACTGCAAACACGCTCAAATGACTTGCAGCTGGGGTGTCGACAAACATGTATATCGTACTAACTGTGGCTTGGCCTTGTGTGTTGGACAAGTAGAACATCAGTGTTCAGATACCATCAGCCTGTGACAGACTCAGAGGCACCTATCCAACACGCTCGAGATCCCTGCCGTGCCGTGGGAAAGATCACAGCACGGAGGTAAACTACCCCTGCACCAATCCCTGGAAAGCAGGTGCACGCAGCAGGTTTGGCGATGCTCCGGCATGGACCGAGCTCCGCAGTGCCTGCGTCCCCACTAGTGTGCCTCTGCCCAGGTGCTGCTCCGGGCATCCCCTGGTCAGCGAGGTAACGAAAATACATTTACTCTTGGCATTTCATCCACGGTTTTGTAGTTGTTCTTGCATCCTGCCTGTGCCAGCTCACACACCACCCATGTTGTAATTCTTGACTTGGATCTCCCTTTAATGGGCTAGCTGCTCCCATGCACTGTTTCTTCATGTAAAACAACCTGTTTAGTACTCTTGGGCTCCTGAGAGCCTGTAAACCACAGATTCTTTTTTTTTTCCCCCCTGTATTGCATTTCTCCCCTTTCAATTTATGTTGCCCTAAGAAGTGCTGCTAAATCTACGTGTGTAGAGATTAAAGGCAGGGTCTATTGTGACTTACAGACATCAAAAGCCAAGAGCAATACAAGACTGGAGTAAATTGCATGGTACTGACTTTTGTTAGCCTCCAAAAGCCTCTCATTATCTTTCCTGTTGTAAGTGCTCTCTACCATTTCTCTAGTGATTGTAGATGCCCATCAGAGGTGATAAATACTACCTCCAGAGAGAGCACAGGTGATTTAATCGACATGCGAGAGGAGGAACTGGGGCTGGTGGCTGTAGTGACCTGACCTGTGAAAGCTGTTATTTGTGATGCATCACACGTTACATTTCCCGGTTAATTTATTGTTTGCAAAAACAATTGCAATTTGTCTAAAACCAGACTGCAAATAGAAAAGATCTTTTGATGGTAGTTTAAATACACTGTAAAGCCATGCTCTGATCACTCTCCCCCTCCATGTGATGCAGTTATGCTGGTGTAAAGGGGCTTTATATACATACCTTTATATATATATACCTCTGTCTCTCTGGAGAGGTAAGTACCTACTCCAGTGTAAGCTACCTTCAAAGCAGTATAACAAAATGTGCATTCTTATAAAATTACATCCCTAGAATGCATGAGAAGGAACATATTGGTCTTTTTAAAGGCCCATCCATACCAGTACCCCATCTCCAGCACCAGCTGTTAGCAGATCTGGATGGAGAAGTGTAAGAGCAGAACAAGAGCATACAATGTTCCCCTGAGTGCTGTCCTGCCTCACTAATCCCCACTGGAGGGATTTTCTGAGCCCCATGTGGTTTCTATATTTAGAAATTTAGGTTAGAAACCATAACATAATTTTTCTTAATAACTCGTAAACTTAGACCAGATATAAGTCTTTTTTTCATTTCTCTGCACAATTTACTACATTTTACAGAATCCATCTATCTGCAGTTCTAATTCCAGGTTTCCCTGCTGGTATTCGGGATGGCTTATGGGTTCTTTCCATTCCCCTCATATCTAGCTCATCACTTCCCCAGTATTTCATTCCTTTCTGTCCATTTCCTGCAAATTTCAGAGGGATTGCACCATTATTTGTTCTGTCACGGCAATCTCATTTTTCTCGCTCAGCTTAAATCTTTCTTCTTTTGTTCTTTAGTGTAAAAGTGACCTGCAGCATCAGGCAAAAACTTGGTATTATGGGAATAAATTAGAAGCTGGAAGTAGTGAGTGGTATACTTTGTGGCACAGATTTGGAGAAGAAGAAAAGGATAGTAATGAATGTGAAGGTAAATGGAAAAAGGTTTGCAACATGGGCAAAGCAGGAGAGGAATATAATAGGGACAAGAATTCTGCAAAAAATATACAGAAACCTATTCTGATCTCTTTGAATTGAGTTTGTATACAAGGGAAAACTAAATCAGACATGATATTAATGGGTTATGAGTTTGTGGGTTTATGTTACTACAGAATATAAAAAAAAAATAATAGAGGAATCTATGTGCACTGTTGAGTAGTACCATACTTTCTCACCCAACTTTTCCCTCCTTCTAGTGTTTCAGTACATTCATTTGAGGTGCACTGGAGGGAATATATATACAGACATTTTTCTCCAGTTTCAGCACTATATATTTGAACAAGCAAAATAACAAATTCCTCTCAGGTTGTCAGTCTAGTAGGTGGTAGCAAACCCACCTCTTGCCAATTCCCAAAGGCCATTCTGAATTCTTCCCATTTTGCCCCTCTTATATGCATTAGAAGATATATTAATCCTAAAAATGTAGTGGAGTATCAAATAGTTGTCTAAATAGTCCAGTCTGGCAAATTCCTTTTTCTGTGTGGAGCAAGGCACAGGAAAGGAAAATTCAGTAATTGCCCATTAGAAACATGAAAGATGAAATAAAAGGCAAATACAAATTATTCTTAAAAAAAAAAAAAGAAAAACAAACAAACCAAACCACCTAAAATTACTAGTCTCTGCGATTTGACAAACCTCTATGTTGTTAATGAAGAGTTTAAACAAGAATTTATCATCACCACAGGATTTCAGAATGGTAAACCAAGAAAGGGGAATAATATTTTTCTAACTTGACAAAGCAGTCTAATATTTTGAGAACAATTGTTCAGCCCAGAATGTTTTCCAAAAGGGTGAGATTGCAGAATATTATGTAATTTCTTTTACGAGTTTTTTATTTGCTTCATATGCCCCCCATAAATGTGAGAGGTTTTAATGTTTTATTTCTTTTTGGATCACCTCTTTTTTAGAGCTTACATTTTTGCTTAATTTAATCTAAAAGTGCAGTTATCCAAATTTAACAAGTACATTTCTGGACATGAGATTTTTCTAGATGATAAAGCCAAGAAACTTCCTTATCACAGTGAATAGCTGAATGATCACTTTGTAAGCTTATCTGTAGAAACATGAAGTACAGAGTAATCTAATCTTTTTTTAAGGAAGTTTTGTTTTGAAAAAAAATACTTTGAAAAATCAGATTCCTCATATTTGGAATCCAACTCTATTAACTTAGATTTAGTAACAACAACATAAAAACTAATTTTTGTGTAAGATTTTAACTGGGAAATGAGAAGTCGGGAAGATTACTTTTCCTCATTGTAGTTTTTGTTACAACTTAATCTTGGACTCAAACTGAGCTGCACCTACTTCTTGTGAAGACACTGAGGATGATTTCTGGGTGGGCCCAGGAGTAAAATACATTTTTTTTAGCAGACCTTGTCTGTCTTGCTGCTAGTAGTAGCAAAGTCCTGCCACCTCTCTAAAGCATTTATTTTTAAAACCATCTTTTGTCTATTCAAAAGGAATTGTAATTAGCACTTATCTGTCATTTTGAAATCTAATTAGTTAGCCTTGCATTCTTATTAAATTATGAAGAGTTGAAGGTCATGTCATACATCATTTCAAAAGTAAATGTCCCCTAAGTTTTTAATACAGTCTTGAAATTTACCATTTTTACAGATATGACATTTGGCATTAAAGATTTCAACTTTGTTAGAACACAGGTTAAAAAGAAAAATCCAGGTTTTATAAAGTGCATTGATTTTCTTATTTTATAAGGGGAAATTTGATTTATTATACTCATTTTCTAAAATAACTGAATAGCATGATTCACCATTTGTAGAGGTTTTATACCAGCTTATCTCAATTGCTTTGTTGGAGTTACTCCCATGTATTTTGAAATGATCCAGCACAGCACTAGGTCCAATTACCTACACATGCGTTTCAACATTTGCATGGTCATATTCGACTTGGCAACACAACCTCCTTTCCTCCCTGCCCCACCGATGACAGAAGCAGGATCCTCCCCTGGCAACAGAAAGCCCAGGTGATTTTCTGCACTGGAGGAAGATATGGAGCTGGGAAAGGGTCCAGAGAGCAGGCGGTCTCTGGGCTGGGGAAAAGCAGAGGTGTGGGAAACAGTTCCCAAGTCCCTGCAAACAGACATGGGGACAGGGCTCTGGGTCACCTGTGGAAGAGAGGTGGGAGCCTGCAGGGTGCAGGTCTCGCTTGTGGGTGGCCCCAGGCGAGTCAGTGCCTTGTGGAAGGAGGGGACTGAGGTCCGCAGACGTTGCCTTCGGATTTTACACCCCGTGGCTTTGCTCAGACAGTGCCAGGCCCCTTATGGCCTTGGCTGGAGAGTCCTGGCTGTTCAGCATCTCCTGGGTGCCCCTTAGCCCAAAAGGCAGCCCTGCAGCACCTGCTCCTGCTGTGGACAGGCTGCTGGGTATGAACAAACCATCACATCAGCCTGCGCAGGAACAGGTCTCTTCTGTGTGTCTCCCTCTGGTTTTCGTGTCTGTGCTCACATACTGCACCTGCAGTTTTGGTATGGGCTGCTAAGGGAAGACTTGACACCTGGAAGATACTGTACATTTGAGAATCAGCAGCAAAGGTTTCAGCACCTTTGGGTTTTTTGCTTATTACAGTTCCCGTAACTGAACTCTCGACATTTGTTATACTGAATGCCAATATTTGTGCAGCAGAATTGTTTCATTTTTCAAAATAATTTAGAAATAAAAATACATCTGTGTTCTGATTTGTATTTAGTCAGTGCTTTCGACATTATATTTGGGTCTCTATTGGTATAGATAAAACCAATAGATTTAACAGGATAAAAAGCATTTTTGGTTTTTTTTCTGTGGTTTCCTGTTTTTGCAATGCCTGGCTCTCTGATGAAGTTTTATTTTTAAGGCTTCACTGTGTGTTTTGCTGCCAAGTTAATGAAACAACTGGTAAAAGCACGTGCATGTGCACCACACTTCTCTTCATTAGCAGCGTGCTCAGAGAAAAGGGAGGGAGGTGAGAAAGCACTCAACAAACCTGCAAAGTGTTAAATCCAACTGCATGTCAATGTGGTGAAACCTTGGAAGCCCTTCAGAAGGATGTTGGCATATCTGTCCTTTCTATCTTAACAAACTGACAAATGTCTTGATTGGCTTGAGCAGATCTTTCAGTAACTATTCCAGAATTATGCTCCATGGTGGATAATCCATTTTTGGGGGATCAGCCACTTCTTTGATGGCTACAGTTACAGAGTTACCACTAAAGATTATTAATTGGTTCTAAGCTTACAGTTTATGATGGAAAATAGGGCACACATTGAAGAATATTGGTATTATATTTTTCTCAAACTGAAATACGGGGAAGTAGGAAGTAGAAGAAAAGGAAAGCTTAAAATTGAGGCACCTGGTGAGAAACACGAACTTCTTAACACAGAGGAAATTCTAATTCTTCTAATAGGCCATTACAGTGACTTGGAAAAGAAAAAAAAAGACAGCAATCACCTTTCAACTCCATAAACCTGACATTTAGCACTCAGAGGTATTAATCTGAAACCCAGAATCTGATAGCAGGTACTGCTGAAACACCCAGGAGTACATTCATTTGATGCAGCCTCATTGCTTTGTAAATACAAGCCCATGTATTACTTACAGTACTGCTATTAAAAAAAAAAAATTAAAAAAAATAAAAAAAATCATTCACAATCTCAGCTAAATCTCAGTTCAGTTCAATCTCAAGATCAGCCTCAGGTCTTACAGTGTCAACTTTGACATCTCAACTTTAGGCAAAAAAGGAACATTAAGTAAAAGGGCACAAATTTTCACCTGTGGCTTGTCCATAAAAGTTTTGTTTCCCACCATGCCTAATGTTGTTGCAAGATAAATGATGTGGGCCACCCTAGAAGCATGGAAAGCTAAGTCCCCATGCACCTCTCTTTAAAAAAGAAAACTGGAAGCTGGCATCCTTCAAAGCCAGTTGTAGCCCTCCATCTGCTCAGCTGAGAGGCTGAGGATGCCATGAATGTGCTGAGTCTCCTTTTTCCCCCATACGATAAATTTGAACTAAATAGTTTTTGACATCTTTTAGGACAAGTCAGAGTCAAAGCAAACCAATTGCCTGGTTTAGGCCTTAGGCCTAGCCAAGCAGGATAACCAGAGGACAGCCATTAATCATCAGCAAATTACAAAGCAAACACCATGCCAAGTCAAAGGTAAAATCAATTACAGTGACAATTAAAGTGGTCAGATATCAGACCTGAAAGCTTTGCAGTTAATAGATGTTCTAATACAAGGTAGCAGAGACTGTGTAAGCTTCCAAATCTTTAACTAACAAACTAGATTTTCCCTGGAAGGAGTAAAGCTATTAGTTAATGGCAATTATTTGTATAATAAGCTAAACACAAAGCTATGCATATGAATTAAACTAATGAACTAATCTCTTCCCTTGCAAAGAATAACTGATAGCTAAAGCAATGATAATATTGAATGTTACAAAGCTTGTAATAATCACAGTTGCTTTTAGCTGCATTTATATCACTAGGAAGATAAGAACAGAAGAAATCAGCACCTTCCTTTTCTTTAAATTGAGTGAAAAAAAAGGCAAAGGAAAGTGTGGATTACTTAGTGGCCAGAGTCAGAAGGAGTACAAATTGTGCCTTCTACTCCTATTCCTGGAATTAAGCAAAGTCTAACAAGACTTTTCCAATCTACAGGTCTGTGGCACTAAATGTGTCCTTCCATTGACATACTATAGCGTGAATGTTTTTAAGTTGGGTTGAAAATGTTCGAGAGAGCTGAATTTAAATGAGAATTCCAGGTACAAAGAAAAGCAACAATCAATCAGAAGGGAGAATGAAGATCCTATCATGTGAGAAGGATCTGAAAGTCCAGGAAAATGAAGAGAATTCAGATAGCAGTCTCCCAACCAAAGCTCAGGCAAACCATCATGCTGCTATAAATACACAGTGTCTAGCTTGAAGATAAATTTTCATCTATTGGGCTGCCTGAGAACATGAATGCAGAAAGCAGATCCCTCCTAGGAAGACCATGCAGGTGGATTGGAACACTGTTGGTAGACCCAGACTCTTGAATGCAGTTTCTCAGCTGAGAGAGGTACCTCCTTGAGAGCACTACCTCAGGCACCTACACTTCAGATAGGGTCTGGATTGCTGAAAAACAGCAGCCCTACATCAGTCTACATTTACGTTGCTTCCAAGGGACAGCCACCAAACAATGTTCTTTTGGCTCAGCTTGTCAAGGATCCTTGGCAAGTGGCCCATGGTTAACATCAGTTGAAAAGTGCTTCCTGCTCTATGAATGAGAAATTTGTGCACACAATCAAATAAATTTTCTAACAAAGTACAACAACAACAAAACCCAACCAAAAACTCACTCCCATCAGGTTTTAAGTACAAAATACAATTTCATTGACTGTTTTATCTGGGTTCTACTTCTTATTTCATTCCTAGGATCTCTTGCTCTCAGAATTTCTCTGACCTATGGATCAAAATTACTAGGTTTACAGACTTGAAAATTCCCTGTGGTTATGCCCTACTTTGAATTCCCAACCAGGCAGGGTCATTTCATACCAGACAGCTGATGGCCAATGCATTCAGGCAGAAGGAATTGGTGATGGACTCACCCTCCTTGTCTAGTAAAACTAAATCCTCCTATTAGTCTTTTGGCTTTTAAAAACAATTATTCAAAACATTTAAAAAATTAGATATTCATATAAAGATGCATTTTAAAAGCAACTGCTAATAATAAACTTTGAAAAAAGCTAGTAGACAAAATGCAAAAGAGTACAAAAACACATGGAAACTGCTCTCATGCTCATATTTTCGGACACGGAGTCAGCACAAGCAGGTCCATGCCTTCCAAACCCCCAGGTTTTTTTCATAAAGTTATTATGGAATGGCATCCATTTATCACTATGTAGATGCATACGCTCTGTAACTGAACCCAACATACAGAATAACTAACTATATACATAACTATTCTTTAAAGGTTAAATGGGCTGAAGCCTAGCTTATCTTTGCTGATAAGTTTCACTGTGGGCCAAAGCTCATATGGTTATTATTCAATTTTTAATGGGAAACTTTTCAAAATACATGTTTATTTCAGTTATAACTGTTATTTCAGTTTAACAATCTACAGAAAGTAGGGGCAGGAGCTTTTATATTCTTTTTATTTTTGACCACAGAATAGGCTTTTACTTTCTTATTTTTCTAACAAAAAAATTGGAGCTATAATGAGCATTATTAACTGTCTCAGACTGTAGGCACTGCAGTTATGTATTTTTCTCTAGATACAGATACTCTATGTTTTTAATCTGTTCAGTTCAATAAGCGTTTCACAGCTTGGACTAAAAATATTAGTTTAATGCTTTAATCATGGAGAGCATTTATCTGAGATAATCTATAATGTTTGAAAATACTTACAGGTTAATATTAAAACCTTGAACTTAGGCAACTCGTTTATCTCCAAATATTAATCAATTCGTATATTGATGACTAGTCCAAATCATCAGTGGTTACAAGGTCTTAATCTGTCTTTCCAATCAGATATGGACATCTTCTTCAGGTTGAGAGGTTATTTTTATTCCTAGATGGATGTTAAAGGCTGAAACAGCTACATGTGTGATGCACTGTACCTGGCTTAATAAACGGCAAAAGATTTGCCCCTGCTCTACATCACATAAGTGTCCTTGTCTCCTTTCATCTTCCATGCAGTAATACCTCTATCTAGGTGGGTTTCTTCTCCTGACTAAATATATTCCAGAGGACAAATACATCTCCTGTGCATGTGAAGTCCAATACCTAGGCCACTAGCTGACCTTCCCTGTTTTAGATATGCTTTACATTTTCCTATTTCTATAATTTTCCTCAGTAATTAGCTTATTCAAAGTTATTTCTTCCCTGCACTCTTATAGTTAACCTTTAATAACTTTTTCTCTACATAAGTCACGGAAGTAAAATGACCAGATCAACATAACACTACAAGATGTCTTTGAAACATAAGAAATTACATTAAGACTGGGGAAATATGAATATTGTTTCTTTACTTTGTCACTAGCTTACTGTGTGTCCTTGAGCTTTCTGTATTTCTAGATTCTATCTGTAAAATAGTAAAAATAATAATTAAATATAGTCTATGCACACATGTATATGTTCCATATTATATATAAAAGACATTATCTTTCAACATTTTACAGCCTTTAGTATAGACCTGTCTCTCAAGCTTTCAGTGTTAAAGCTAGATTACATTAAACAAAAATGGCTATTCTTACAAAGCGAAAACAGCAATCTGCTGGGTGAGACAAACCAAAACACAGAATCGCCCTTCTGCCCTCTGGAGTTCTCCAGGAGAAACCCTTTCCTCCAGCCTTGCTTTCTAGTACAGCAAATTTCAGCATTTTCCCAAGTCCCAACAAATTCTGAAGAAACCCCTGTGCATTCCCAAGATAACCACCTACAAGTACAGGCAAGCTCCCTCCTCTGCTCCAGGGTGCCTGCTTTCCACCCTGTCCATCGCACCTGCATCTCCAGGGACGTCCTCCTGCAGTGCATGTTCAGGCTTTGCCTGGCAATGAAGGGTACCTCCTCCGGACAGAGTTTGGCCGAAACAGTAGGCAACTGCCAGAATAGCTGGTTGTTCCTCTAAGCTTCAGAGCCTGAGCCTTTTTTTACCTACAAAATGCTAACTCATTAATCTATGTATGAACAAGATGAGAATAAACACACCCATATGCTCTGCCAGTCCTCCTACTCCAAGTTTGTAAAGTCCTTTGCATTATAGGGAACGGCTAGGTCCAAAATGGTTCTTTACAGGTCTCTCTCCACAGGCAACTTTGTACTTGTGCTGCAGCCTGAAGACCCTATAGTTCTAAAACTAATTTGCTTGCTTTAGTCTTGCACCTTCATTAATCTAAAAATGAAAGCTGTTTGAATCACCTATTTCTTAGCCAGACCATGTAAGTTCTATGACAATCCCCCAAAGACCAGCTTGCCAAATAAAAATAAATTGTCCTGCCATAAGTGTTATGAAAAACCTACTACCTAGCAGAATATCTCCTCGTTATAATGAAAAATATCAGTTGCATTACGGCCTGGATTTTTTTTTTTTTCATGTCTGAATGATAAAGGTTCAGGAGACTGATTGCTTCCTGTACAGCAAGAAGGTTGTTCTATGAACTGAAAGTTGTGAGGATTGGACACCTAGGGCTACATGGGATTTTGTTTACTGGAAATATTCAATAGATACTTAATGACCCAGAAGGAGTTTCGCAACTTCTACAGCAATTGCAAAGGAGTTGCATGAAATATTTGATACCTTTACCATGAAATATTTGGATCCTTTTCTAAGAAATTTTGTGATGATGCTGTAGACATCACAGAGACAGTGGCAGAGGGAAAAAAAATTGTTTAGCCTATTAGAGAAAAGCTGTCAATCTAGGACCTCCAGAGACTGCGGGGTTGATAAAAAGTTGTTGATTCAACAGTGTTTGAATTACAAGATAGAATAAAAAGAGGATGGTGAGATAAGCACTGGTGATTGGAGGCGGGGGGGGTGGGGTGTGGAGAAGAACTTATAAATAAGTCATAAGCTCCAACATGACTAAAATCTATTTGTAGATTTATTACTGAAATAAAACACTGGAGGAAGGATATCATGCTGTAGAATGTGGTCAAAACCAATTGACATAAGAAATCCCAACAAAACTTGATGAAATAATGCACCAGGTGGCTGGAACCTGCCTAGAAAGTTTACTGAGGATTAACACTGTCTTTGAAACAGTTTAAACTGCAGAGGTAGAAGAAGAGCTATTCAGCAGCTAAAAAGATCAGAAAGTCCAGTGAGATATTCATCCTGAAAAAAACTGTCCAGCCAGCAGAATTTGTGTTATATGTTGATATAGATAAAGACATATGTTTTCACTCTAGGTTGCAGTGTAATGTTGGAACAACCTGACCTCATTTTGAATGAGCTAGCTCAGGTATTAGAAGCAGCGTAAATGCTATGCTATGCTACAGTATTTATTCTGCAAAGGCAATTAGAGCTCTCTGCTACTATGGCTAGCTTCCTTCTAATGAGTTTGCTTGCTACTGGCTTATCAAAGCAATCTAGTTCACTGAAAGCTGTTTCCAATATCTCTGCAGTCTTTAAAAGGTACATGTACTCAGATGTCACAATAATGTAAGACTGAAACAAATGTTATTGGGGCTATACCACCAGTTTCCTATCTGGTATGGAAAAGGATATTGAACAAACTCTACAGAGATAGCTAAAATAAGCAAAAAAGTCTGGAAAACAGATGTGAGGGCAATGTCAGCTACGCAAATAAATTACTGTCTTCATTAAAGGCTGGAAATCACACAGGCAAATCAGCAGCTCAGTTACCTTCTTCTAAATATCTTTCCTGGGAGAAAATGGTCTTTGGCCTGATTTCAGTTCTCACTACCAACACAGGTGGACTTCAAGTAAATTCAGCTTCCCTGGAGTAATTTCAGCTTTACCTGGAGTAACTCTGGAGTAAACTTACAATGCACAGATTCAGAAGTGGAGGGACCACTTCTCTTTGCCGGGACCAGGCACCACTAGCATTAAAGGCAGGCCTGCACTGTCCCACCTGAGAGAAAAAAAAAAGAAGAGAAAAGATTAGAAAGCCTGCAAATATCAGCTACCTAACTGTTCTGCACCTTACCCTCACATCGAAACATGGCAAGGGAACCCCCTCTTTTCTCACTCCTATGCCCCTGGTCTATATAGTAGCTCCCTAATTGAATCTAATTTTATATGGGGTAGATCAATTTGCTCCTTAATACACAACAGTAATACAGCTACTTTGTAAATATGTGTTGTTTGTCAAAGGCTTATACTAATCAAATCTGCAATAATCTGGTTCACTTTTAGGACCCTTTTATGTTCACCTTCTAGTGAGTTTAAGCATTTTTTTACTTGACTGTTAAATAATTTCTTCTTTAGGTTGAAGCAAAAAAATGTTAAATTTCAATTGCCTCTAAGAGCCTTGCAATGTTTTATCTTAACTAGACCTTTAAACAAATCCTTCTTTAACTGTATTATTTTCCTTAGTAGTGGGAAATCTATGCTGCTACAGCAAAAATTGACTTTTCTAGTGCAGCTCAATTTTGACTTGTAATGAAATTCTCTACTACTGCTGAAATTGGCATCTTCTAAAACATCTTTTAAGATTTTGTCCATGACAAATGTTCTTGGAACTGCCTTCACAGCAAGGTTTATATCGATGACAAGAACAAGTAAATAGAAGAAAGCATCAACACGAATCTCACCTATTGCGTTCAGTATTTCCAGGAGAGAGAGATCAGTTCATTGATTATTTCAGAAGCAACGGTCCTATTCACCTACGTCAAGGTCTCTTTGCTAGGAATGCACCCAGATAAGGTACCTATTCCATAAAGGTAGGAAGACTACATATTCAGTGTACTATAGTTTAATAAATTTCTCCCCAGCAAGAAGTTATTTCTCCATAAAATGTGTGAATCTAATCTTCCTCAATGCAAAATAAAAAATTGTTAATTTAAATAACCACTTATGATGTAGTCAGTCATTCTGGCAGGGGAGAATTCTTACTTGTGATGTCCAACATGGCAAAATTCAGTCTAAATAGCTAAAATTCAGAAAAGACAAAAGCAACTGAAAATCAGATCTTATAATGGAAATTGTCAGAGACATTGATTGCTGTCACACAAAGATGCATTCCCATACAAATAGACAAAATAATCAATCTCTGAATTTTTGTATTCTTTCCTACAACACAACACACAGAATCACACAATTTTTACTATTATGCAACCATGAGAACAGCAAATTTTATATTATTTCATGCACAGCCACCTCACGCACAAATAGGGTCTAAAACCTCGAGTAAATTTCAGACCTAGCCACAACTTCTTGATGCATTAAAAAGCAATTGGAAAATGAAAGGAAGAAAAGGGGCTTTACAGCTAACTTAAATCCAAATAGGAGATCTGATCAAATTCCTAGAACCAAATGATATTTCAGAGTGTGACTCAAGTTTCAATCATGGTAAAAATGAACCTATTCAAGAGGCTTTCCAAGCTTCTACCAAAGGAAAGGAAGTTAAAATGTTGGTTGTCATATAGATCAATACATTTCCTTAGATGAGATTGGTTGCATGTCCTGGTTCAGCTACAGTCATATTTGAATGTATTTAATGAAATCCCAGCCTTCAAACATATCTACAATTATGCAGGCAATCTTTGCAGCTCTTTCCAGATGCACAAAAGTCTCTACAGATAATTCTCAAGTAAAACTAGGAAGGATACTGCTTTGTTGTCAGAAGGAGTAAAAAAGCAGATAGTCAAGCATTATAGAAAGATAATGATACTTATCTCAGCAATAACATTAGGTACTTTCAAGTTATGTTTATAGAAGTCTTTACTTAAGTATGGTCTGGGGCACAAAACATGCTTTTCCACTGAATTCAGAGTACAGGAAATAACCGACAGCACCGCTGGCTTAAATGCACTTCTTTGTGTAGGAAGACTGGCATCACGGAGTGTCATTGTGCTCTGATATTGTGCCCTAATTCTCATCCAGATACTGATAGGACAGATGGGATTCATTCCATCTTACTCTGAACATGAGGTGGTTAGCAAGCTGGCAAGCTAGAAGAGCTGTCCAAAACGGGTGAGATGAATCAATGGACAGACACATGGGTTTGTATCCATTGATGGTAGCGGGACTCTAGCGGGCCTAGCTGAAATATGGCAACTAGATGAATTAGTCACAATTAATCCCCACTGTGTGTTATATGCCAGTCTCAAATAAAAATGTGGCTTGCAGCACCTTTACAGATACTTCCACCAAAGTCAGTCTCAGTATTATGTTACTGCCATTGTGGTAGAGCTGTATCAGGGTCCCTAGCAATAGCTGTTAGCTAGCCTCAGTCAGCTCAATCTCTTTCCACTCTCTGTCTGCCAGAGTTCTTCAAAAAATTTCACTAAACCTTTAATAATCACAATCAAAACAAAGTGAGACATAAAGAGGGAGAAAAAAAAAAAACAACAGAGGATAATGAGAAAAAAGGAAGGCTCAGGAATAAAAAATAAAAGAGGACAATAAAGGAGAGTGAGGACTAGAGAAAGGATAGAGGTGATCTGTTAAACAGAGAGGGAGAAAACAGGGAAGGAAATGAAAAACAAAAACCAGAAAGGAGCAGGAAAGGGATGAGAAAGAAGATGCAATTACTCCATTTATTATAATTAATCCAATTCATTTAAAAGCTATAAAGAATTATATGAAATCCCTAGGGTGTAGTAATCATACTCACTCATAATTCCACTTTGCTCTTTCAAATTTTTAAGGGCAAAGCCCATTATGATTGTTTAAGGAGTAGAAAACCAAGCCTACAGGTTGATAACATTAGTATCCCATTCTTGTGAAAGCTAAATAAATTCAGCTTGTCCATGGGAAAAAATGAAAACAAAGGCACAATTATGTCTGTAAAACTAGTTAAATTTTGAAAAACTGTGTCAGTAAAAAGATATCATGCCTTAACACCCAGCTGCAATATAACACGAAAATGTTACTATTGTAACAAAATGAGTCAAGAGGAAACACGTACTCTCATTTGAGTTCCTATTGTTTACACTATTTCTATTAAATCAGCTTCCTAGATAGTTGAAGTAAAATTTGTGTCAGCACAGGAGCATTAATGCCTGCAATCTGACCAAAAGAAATCCTGATACTTTAGTCTGAATGAAACATGGCAACATCCATTTCATTCAAAGGCCTTCTTTTTGTCATTTGCTATTCCTTAGTCTTAACCTATTACAGATTCTCTAAAATTACTTTATGTAGAAGGAAGAAAAAGAGTTGTGAAAGGTTATCAGCTTGTAAACTATTTGCTGAAGCATAACATAAAATGGGCCTGCTGAGTATACATTATTTCAGTATTTTGTGCCTGAAATGATGCAAGAAGGCAGTTTATAACTAAACAAGGTATGTCCTTCTTACCAATCATATGCTGCCATAATCCAATTTGCTGGGGTAAAATCTATTTTACAGGGAGACAAAGAATATATAGGCCGGTACACTGATAGCATATAAAACCTCCTAACACACAATATATTGCTCAGATCAAGTTGCCATTTCAAGTTTATTGCTTACTCACTAGGATTCACTTTACATTTTTCTGTGAGACAATATGCAAATTCGAAATGAGTTTATTTCACAGTGTTTGTGAGAAGCAAGATCCAGAATAGCAAACAAGAGACAAGCCAAGTAGATTTTTAAATGTGATCAAATTCACCACTAGCAAGGATTGTAATTACACACGGTATTGAAAGAATAGGGATTTCTAATTTCTGAAATATGGGTCAGTTGGTGTGCTAGTAGTGGGCAAGGACCTGCAATATACTGTGTTGAACATCAGGGCCAGGTTGGATGGGGCTTTGAGCAATCTGGTCTAGCAGAAGGTGTCCCTGCCTATGGCAGGAAGGGTTGGAACCAGATGATCTTTAAGGTCCCTTCCAACCCAAACCATTCTGTGATTCTATGATTCTATGATATCAGATACTGGTACTTAAATAACAGGGTCATATATATAATCTTTTTTTCTATTTCAGCTTTCTGGAATACATTGCTTCACAGAGCTTTAGCAAGAGACAGTTCCATGTTAGAAGAAGCTTTTTCAACACAGTGTCAGGATTACAGTTCTGGGAAGATGGAGAAGTGCACACTCTGGTATACTTCACAGTGCAAGGGAATTATTCACAGTAAATTTGGGGGATCGTCAGCTTCTTCTTATGTCTGTCTAGCTGTACTTTTACTGTATAAAAAGTTAATGACATGGCCATATCTGAATGGAAGGGAAACTCCTTTGCTTCTGATATCACAGATCTGGGACCGTTTACTGGAAACACAAGACTCTGCATGTATGTGTAGGGGTCTGAGTACCAGCAACTGGAGCGAGGCTGCAAACCTTGGGGCGTTCAAACGTGCAGATGCTAGCAACTGGAGGCTCAGGGTTGGGGCCAGTTACTGGGTTGATCGAGTGGCTAATGTCAGCAATTGGAGAGGCCTATAATGTGTATGTGTGTGTAAATATATATGTATGTATGTATATATTCTACTAGCAGACTTCAGTCCTGACCAGCTGGAGGAGAGGACCAGGACTGGGCAGTCCATGCTGTTCATGGTTACACAAGACCTATATATTTACGTGGGTGCTGGTGAGCCTGTTTCTATCTATGCTGACTATTTTCTATCTGTGCTGACCGGTGTGGCTGGCTGTGTGTGCGTGCACACATGTGTGTATGCCTATCAGGAATATGCACTCAGCGTTGCTACTGGATGAACCTGGGCACGGGAAGCCATCGCAGCCCCGCAGCTATGGGGCGAGTGGATAGAGCAACTCGAGCCATCTTCCGCTGAACTCCAGAGTGTCCCTTGTGAATTTCTTGACATATGACCACCAAGATTACAACCCAGCTCATCCTACTTAGGACTGCATTAGCCCCAGTGACTGCAGGGCAGATGGGTCACATCTTGAAGGAGTACATTGCCATAGCCGTCTCACATAGATTGCTGAGTGGTGACAGCTTATCATCTCTAACAACCAGGTCTGAATTCAGGCTTACAGAAGGCTCATAAGAGGCTCTGGATCCCTTACCAAACCCTGGGACATCTAGTTCCCTAGAAGATGGTGTTTCATCTTTTGTTAATGAAAATAAGACTAGTTCTTAATTTTTATATTTCTTTCACCTATTTTACTGGCAAATTCCCACTGAGATAAAACAGCTAATATAAAAGTGTTCTAAAAAAGAATTGCAGAATGTGCATTCAGACTGATATCAAAAGTTAAAAAAAAAATTAACACTTAAAACATCCACAAATAATTTTTAGGTTTAGATTATAGAGGGTAGAATCTTGTAAGCAAACTCTCAAAATAAGACAGTTATAGGCATGAGATCAGCAGGTCACTTGCATTCCTGAAAGCAGCAGAAAAATGTGAATCTGATGTAGCTCAACAGAAAAACCACAAGAACCTAACAGAAATTTCATCTCAGTCAATGACTTCATATTTCTAACATTAAATCTAAGATGATTATGGTTCATTAACTGAAATTGCTGTAGAAAAGTTTATAGAAAGATTTATTTAGGATTATTATTTTAGCTAGCGAGGAAGAATTCTTATTAGACTGTCCAGTCCATCTGCCTTCAAAAGCAGCATACTTTCTGCTGACCAGGGGACAGATCAGATATTAAACTACTAGCTTGCACTTAGCAAAAAAGCCGGGGGGGGGGGGGAGGGGGGGGATGTATTTGCATATCATTTTCTTTATTGGAGAAACTGCAATCTAGTTCTAAAAGAACAAACCACACCTTTCAACTTCACCTTCTCTTTTGCGAATCTTTTTCATTTGCTGTTTGTTTGTTTTTAAAAAAAAACACACAGATGCAGTCTGGATACTCACTTCACCTTTTTTTAACAAGTAACCTTGACAGTTATTCATGGAACTGCACTTAAAAGACACTCTGAATTTAAAAGACATTCTGGGCTATAAAAACCCATTGGTGTTTTAAGTGCTCTGTTGAGTGACACTCCCATCGCATGGCTAAAGCCACGCATTGAGCCACATCTCTGTCTACACAAACATCCCAGCCCTTTTCATTTTTCTTATTTATAAAACAATATGTCTTATAACATACATCTTGTAGGTATCCATTGTGAGTCAGACAGCATCCAGCCTGTGTAATAATTTATTTTTGTCCTTTCCCATTTCTATCCAAGCCATTAATTAATTCTTCAGTCTCCCTCAAATTAATTTCCTCCCTGGTCCTGAACGCTCAGCTCTGTTCCTTCCCTAGGCAGATCTCTCAGAAACTTGCACTCATAATGGGCATTTAACTTTGCTCATCTTTCTCGTCTCCCCCCACCCCCCTAATCTGCCCTGTTTGCTTCTTTTTCCCTCACATATTCCCTGTTCTCAGTGCCACCCTTTTTGCCTAGTTTCTCTTTGCCTGCCAAAGGTACTCAGTGCTATCCCTTCTGCCACACAGCTGTGCTAACACTTCCAGTTATTCTCAACTGAGTGTATCTTAAATGGAAATCAACCCCTAAGCCTATTTTACATGTCATAGAATAACTGATCTTGAGAAGAATAGATTTCCCTTTGATAGTTTTCACAGGAACATACTTTTCTTCATTTGCTGGGTGTGTTATATCAGAGGATCTATTTCTCCAATAGATGGTACTGGGAGTCTCACATCTAAGATTTTGGTAAGAAATTTAAACCAGCCCTGGTCTCAGATGGGATGAATGAACATACATTAATCTCTGTGAGGGCTGTTGACAATCTAGAACTTGATTAGTTAGAGTTTAAGCTTGTTTTTTTCCAAACAAGGGAATTTGTCCCCCTTATCACATATTTGCTGCCCAAGAATTGTGAATTCTGGACTGAAGTAAAGTAAAGAAGAATCATTCTCTTCCTTCTCCTATGTCTTTAGCTTCTTCCTCATTTCTGCACACCAGAAAGCTCCTACCATAGCTTCCACTGGACCAGAGCTGTCCTGTAATTTTTGTACGGGTAAGACAGAAGCAACTAACTTACTGGTCCTTCCAAGGCAAGAGTTCTAATCAAAATCCCTGCTGAACCATGCTGGCCTGAAAAACAAGGATCCTCACCCACTAATGAAATGTCTTGAAGTATTCTTACTGAGAATGAAATGTTCCCATGAAACTGAGGAGAAAACCCTTTGCATTTTATTTTACATTTTAAATAATACTAACAACAACAAAAAAAACCCTAAAATATAAATAACCCAGTGATCAATGGGACCAGATATAGGAAAGTTATATTCGTATCATTTCTCTTCGTTCATCCTCTCTTCTGTGCTAATTGTTTCCTGGGATGTGCCAGCCCACCAGCCCTGGTTTCAGAAGAGCTCGGGCAGGCACGCTGATGTGCATCTGCTCACCATGACTGAAGAATGAATATAATTTGAGTCTTGGAATGCTTTATAGTTTTCCCTGGCAAAAGAGTGAAATCCACTCTGTTTGAGACAGATCAGGTAGGATGGAGGAACAGATTTGTTGTCACCTTTTCCTGGTGAAGTGTCACTCCTTATTCCACCAGCAGCAACGCTCCATCCACCTGTGAGTACCATCCATGTAACTTCTTTCTTTGTGCATTGCTCAGGATTTTACTGTCTTGCTAACTCTATTCAGAACTGAATTTGAGACTTTAATCCCACTACCTGCCTAGGTAGAGAGCGTTCACTATCTTGTACTACTTATAGTTGTGGAGAAACTGTCACTTAAAATGGCTCCAACTCCAATTTAGTTTTCTCTGGTTGTTAAGCCATTTTCTTTCAGGTACTAATGATAATAGCCAAAGCAACTATTTCCATTAGCTGCTGAGATCTGATCAGCAGGTTGTTCTACTCCACCTACTCCTCTCCATAGCTAACAATACCAAAAGTAAGGATTGATTGGTACTTTGCCACCTTTTCAACTTCAGGGCACAGGACTGCGTTTTAAAAAAAAAAAAACTTGTTACAGCTTTTGTTCTTTTGGTTGAATTTTAATTTTAGTTCTCAGTAAAAATAATATTTATCAGACTAAAAATAGCAAAGAGTCAGGGCAGACCTACCTTAGATTATGACTGGCATAAAGAACAACTGACTGTGGTGACCATGATGGGAGGTATTTCATACTCTGGAGGAAGCTTTTCTAATAGAATAGTAATTGATTCTGCACTCCCTCCTTCTCACTTCTTATTTATAGTTGCTTTTGTACTTGATGGCTGAGACACAGTAAAAGGATTTCATTTAATACATGATACTTTTCAGAGATGAGGTTTGAAACCCTTTCTCTTTTTCTATTTCTTTGCTCCTGACATTTATCAGAACAGTGATACAAATTTCAAACCTGCTTCATTTTAACCCAGATGCTGTAACTCAGTAATTGACAGAAAGCTGCTGCTTGTAACTCTGCTACAATTAAAAGCAATGTTTTGTAAAAAGCTTTCTCCTAAGAAAGTAAAGCTACGAGCTAATTGATTTTATCAATGACACCAATGACAATTTTTTTTACTTTGAAGTCAGCATATAAGATCTACTTCAGGGAGAGCTGTGAAACTTGTTAGTGCTAGAAAGCACTCCGCTTTACAAGAACAAACCACTTTTAATGTCTCTAAAGACTCCGCTATCACCACACCACACTGACCAGTGTTTGTGGGGAAGTTTTTTATACGCTTTCGTATCTTCAAGTCTGCTGAAGTTTTTCATCTCAGGGTCAGTATTTTCTCTTCCTCTCTCTGTACTTAAAATTGTCTTAGGCATCTGTGCTAGCTGGTCTTGCTTCATCCTCCCATCACCAGTACTCTTATCATATAGCCCTAATCACTCGGAACTTCCACCTACACTGTAACTCAGTTCCAAAGTACATTTTAGCAACACTTCTGAAGATCATAAACAAGGGAATATTACAGAGCACAAGGCTCCCCAGGGTGAGATGGGCAAGACTGCCAATTCCCACTGTCCCAGAGAAAAGAACGAAACATGACTTCATTCAGTACAAAATGTAGCCTTCTCTGCGTAGAAAGAATAAGGACATCAACAGACTAAAACTAGAGACATTAACACTTAAATACTTAAACATTACAGACCGAGTCCAAAGTCCATTGAACTTAATGGCTAAGCTCTTGGCTGACTTCAATGAGTTTGACGCAACTGCAGCAAATTAAGAGCTTCTACAAGTCCAGCATGGAGGAAAAAGAGCTCGTACAAAGTTACTCAGCGTAAAGATTTTTAGCAAGCATCTCTGACTTCCTGGCAGTGAGCCAGAATATTTCTAGTCATAGTTATGAAAGTGTTATGGATTTATTCATGGTTGCTCTTTTATGAATATGTTTGTCACTGCTGCTGAAGACCTGCCGCCTTCTAATTACCCCAAGTCTGAATAGAATATGCATGCTATTTAATAGTCCTTCATCTATTGTAACACTCTTATGCTTACATCTGAGCACACTAATCAACAGCAGATAAATCAAGGTAAAGATTATCTCTACAATTAGTCTTCTCTATGATGTGAAAAAGGTGATATGCATTTCCTGGTATATTCAAATCCATCTTTTATTATGCAAACTATGGACAAACAATGGCATTAACAAGGAATGAATTATTGTCCATCATGAGAACAATCCTAAGGAAAAATGGATATTCATCTTAATTCTTCAAATTGTCTTTTATGTTTCAAGATATAAAATGCAGTTTCATTTTGAAAACAATTTTTAGCAAATTATTTATGTGGCTTCAACACAAATTCATAGCAATACCATATTTAATCTCTAATATGTCTTAAGTGTCACTTTAGAAGTATTCTGAACACATTCTCTCTAACTTTTGATACACCAGAAAACAAATACCCTGTAGAGTGTAAAAAAATAGCACTGACACTTCCTATGTGGAAGCACAGTAAGATCTTCTATATCCTGTTCAACAGAACCTTTGCAGATTTCAGAAGATATTTTAAGAAATTGTGTCACTATAGAAACTACAAATCAGCAATTTATACTATTTCTGTTGCTTTGTACATCTCAGAACTTCAAGACTGTCCTGGATGGTTTCAAAAGCACAACGCCTTGATATTTGTCTGTACCTTTTGTCCTTTTGGTAAACAGAACAAAGCCCCAGGGGAGGTTATTTCATCTTTTACTACTCACAAGCTTGGGATACAAATGTATCTAGTCCAATTTTATTAACTGTATGCTCTTAGCTTTTGCTGTTACTTTGGGCAGAGGCAGACTGAAAATAACAAAAGCAATGGCAAAGATTTCATAAATACAGAATCATAGAATATCTCAAGCTGGAAGGGACCCATAAGGATCATTGAGTCCAACTCCCTGCTCTTTGCAGGACTACCTAAAACTAAACCATATGACTAAGAGCATCATCCAGAGGCTCCTTGAACTCTGACAGCCTTGGTGCCATGACCACTTCTCTGGAGAGCCTGTTCCAGCAACTGACCACCCTCTCAGTGAAGAACCTTTTCCTAATGTCCAATCTGAACTCCCCCAACACAGCTTCATTCCATGACCTCATGTCCTATCACAACTTTAGCGAAAGTGCTCTGGCCTAAGGTAAGCAGACAGAATAAATTTCCGTGTCTTCATTCTTCCCCAGACACGTTCAAGTCCTTCCACAAGAATACCTTCCCAGGGCTCTTGATCAAAATGAGCGACCTGTTGAGTACAATAGTTATATATCTATAGCTCATCCTTTTAGAGGTTATGCTCAATAGGTCACGTCTGTCTGCGATGTAACTCCAGAGAAGACAAGATTTGCACCAGCTGTGATATGGAAATGAGTTCTCAGGACTGGTACAACCTGCACATCATGAGTTTTCATCTGCTGTTCTCATGCAAAGCATGCTGAAGCACTAAGCTGCTCAACTGCCAGACAGGTATATTTACAGTAGTCTTTAATTCCTTCGCCAGATTCCTATCTCAGATATTTTGTTCATGAACATTTTTGTTCCTACATCTTTGATATTTTTATTATGTAGTGTTGGTTATGACTAAGCACTACTTGTCTCACACTAACACTGCAGTTACAGCATAGAGCAGACCAACCGCAAACCCAATGAAGCCAGCAAATTTTCCTAATGTTCATTTCTGGCTGTAAAGCAAGTATGCCTATTTTCATGCATTATTTTCATAAATCAGTCTATATGATAGCTATAAGTATTACCAAAGGAGACATTTAAGTCAGGATCCTACCTTAAATTTAAAAAAATTCCTTCATACAAATCCATTTATGTGTTTCCACATAAAGGGCAATATCTTTTTGCCTGTGTTTGTAAATTAAAAATTAAATTATTGAATGACCCAACTGTATATCCACACTTTTACTACATAAAAACTTTACACACACATTCAGAAAATCAAAATGTACAAGGGTACACTAAAAATGAGGAATTCTTATTTCATTTTGCATGAAATAGCATTTGGTATGGGTTTTTTTGAGGTTTGTGATCAAACCTGTTTGAGCCCTATTAACATATGTCATGTTTTGCCTGAATTTAGAAAAAAAAAATGCATAAACTAAATCTGCCAGATCTTACACTTTTGTAAGCAGCCTTGTCTTGATAGCTGAAATCTGCTCATTTCCAAGCAATTTCAGATTTTGTTATGAGTATTACAAATAATGTTATTATGCATAAAATAAAAATTCAAAGTCTAGTTACACAGGACACATGCCTCAAGAGGGACTATGATTTATTCCTACCCTTCAAATATTAGGGAATACAGTGTGCTGTCAACTAACCCCTGTGTTCATTCAGAAACAAGACTCTGGGAAGCAGTCTGCATTGCAGAAAGCTTCAGCAGAAAATTATGTAAATGGAGCTGTTGGTTTAAGATGTCTTTAGTGTGAATTTGACTTTCAGATTCTCTCAGGAAACTTCACACAGCAGTAATACACAAGGAACTTTTACTGTGGTACCTATATATTTAAACTTCATAGAACCATCAGATCACAGAATGGTTTGGGTTGGAAGGGACCTTAAAGACCATCTAGTTCCAGCCCCCTGCCATGGGCAGGGACACCTTCCAATAGACCAGGTTGCTCAAAGCCCCATCCAACCTGGCCTTGAACACTGCCAGGGAGGGGGCAGCCACAATCTCTCTGGGCAACCTGTTCCACTGCCGCACCACCCTCACGGTGAAGAACTTCTTCCTTACATCTCATCTAAATCTACCCTCTTGCAGTTTAAAGCCATTACCCCTTGTCCTATCACTACATGCCTTTGTAAAAAGTCCCTCTCCGGCTTTCTTGTAGGTTCCCTTTAGGTACTGGCAGGCTGCTATAAGGTCTCCTCCGGAGCCTTCTCCAGGCTGAACAACCCCAACTCTCTCAGCCTGTCTTCACAGGAGAGGTGCTCCAGCCTTCACATTACTTTCAATTGCATAATACACTTTAAAGCTTGGCTGTGTACTTTTTTCACATACAAAAGTTTTTTTTTCAAGCAAAGAAATTTTTTCCTTCATTTTTTTCTTTATATTTATGCCATGTTTCCTTTTATCTAATAACACATGAGCACAAAACTTTTTTATAATCCATTCAAAACTTGCCTCCCAAATTTTAGTAGTCATTCACACTAGTAAGGAAACAGCAGATGAAATGCCATCTCTTAAAAATTGAATAGAAAGTGTTTGTCTCCTTGCTAAGATGACATTTTTCAGCAAATTTGGTTTTAACTCATTCTCAGAAGGCCAAATTGTTTATTACCCATTTAAAATTATACTGTCTTACTTAAGATAAGATGCAAGAGTGGGTTTTTGAGGGCTTAGAGGGATCTTTTATATGGTAACTCACATATCAAGTATTATACTCTAATGTTTCAGCCAGAGCTAATGATATTGAAAGAATATTTCAACTATGAAAAGCAAGTAATATTGCTACTAATATTTTCTTTCACCAGTGTCATAAGATACATTATAAGTAAATATCTTGCTTATAACAAGTAACCAATTGTTAATAAAATATAAATTAACCATAACAACTAAATCACATGTAAAGACAATTCTCTGTGCTGTGAGTTAGCTCCAGGCCAGGGTCACATTCCTGATTAACATATTGTCCCTGTATGGACTGTGAGGTTTTTTCCCAGTTTCTGCTTTCAAAGACACAGATTTCAAATCACAGAGATTTAAAACCAGTAACATTTTAAATTTTGAGCACAGGTTGCTCCCCTTTCACAACTAAGCTGAAGGACAAAACTTCAGGCTGAAGGAAAGGAGAAGTTCTTTAAGGAAAGGTTCCCACCTCATGTCTTGGCCCAGCAGTGGAAATCATCTGACTCTGCCCTTAACTAACACAACAAAAAAAGTGAAAAATTTTCTGAATCTCCTCACTCTGAGATACGATTTGCAGCAGTGCTACTACTAGGAAAGAAATGTGACCGATTGGAAGATTAGAGAAGGATTGTCCCCTTTCAGCAACAGCTAGCATGTCCATTAGCCTGCCCAGCACTCTCCATCCATTCGAAGTAAAGCAACACAATACACAAGAGAAGTAACTGTGAGATAGCAGGGAATATATGGAAATTAAATTTCTTTTCTTCTCTCCAGTTGAGAGACATCAGCTATGTGAACACAGGTAAATATCCTGAGAATATTTTCTTGCCCTGAATAACAGCAGATAGACATAGTGATGGTGCTGTCAACATCACCCAATGAGATACCACTTCTTTTGCAGTTTGACTCTTTGAGCCAATTTATATGAAATTGCTGGATGTAAAAATGCAACCCCTGGCACACATCTTAAAGAAACAATGAAGCTGGCAGAGAAGGTTGCCATGAACTCTCATAGAGTGGCCTAGGAGCTCCACTGGAAGAGGGGTTACAGACATCTCTAGTTTGCTGTGCTATTCTGAGAAATTTTTGGCAAAGGCAACTTGATTAATCCTGTTATAATAGCTATCAGGGTCCTGTTATAAAGTTAACTTGCACAAACTGAGTTATCTAATGAACACATAGTAGTTCTCCAGTATGATGCTCTGGTGATAATTATGGCTGTAAATACTTCTGTAGATGTAAATATTAAGCAGCTGTCAGGAGAGAAGCTATAATTGTAATGTGCAATCTTGAGTTTGTAGGTTAGCATAATTCCTGCTAAGATATAGAACATGTCTTCTTAAAGAAGACCTTTTTCTCTTTTTTCTTTTTCAAAGTTGTCTGTACCTTTGGTGTCCTTGTGAGTCAGTCTCCAATGGAAAAGAAAATTACATAGCTCAGAATATAATTTCATAAGCAGCATTATACAAGTGTTCACCATGTATTGGGCTACTCTGCTTTTCACACTCCACACATCAAGTTTAGCTACAGATTTACCCTATTTTCTCTAATACAGCAAAAGATTTATTTTGCCACCTGTTTTCGTGTTCAGTACCTTAATTTGCAAAATTAATGAGCTGCAGAGTAACTGATCGCTTTAAGTAATACAGGGACGGAAATGGAATTTTCCATTAGGACTTCAATTGTTCATTTGTTCAAGACATAAGCTAGTGAATTCCAAAACAAAACTTCAAAAATGATTGACCATAAGGCTGATACTAAATTCTAAAAGCTGGACTCAAAGTCTAAGACTTCATAATGTTAATAGGTTATTTCAGGTTCAGTAAACAATTTGACTATTACAAAGCCTAGGCTGCTGCTCTGATGAGTAAAGTGTAAAATGTGACCACCCTAAAGAATCATTGCTCTCCATGTGAGGGTAACACCTAGGGTAACACCTACTCAAGCAGACTTTAATATTTTTATGTTTTATTGCAGGAGTGCTTCCCACAGGAATAAATTACACACCATACCCATAGTGCAGTGATAGTAATCACTGATCAGCTGAATATCTCCTCTGCATCCAACACTTTCAATAACACAGATTAATCTGTGATAGCATTAGCTAAATTAGAGAACCTTGGCCGGGAGGACAGCAGATCAGAGCATCAGGGATATTATTTCAAGGGCTACAGGATGTCTAACAATTTTTGCAGATTTGGCCTCACTTAATGCTGACCCAAAAGGCTGCACATTTAAGTCAATCGTACTTACTCCTCAGTGTTACACTAACTATTGACATGCTGGCAGTAAAACTTTGATTTATTATCCTTTTTTTCAAAAGCAGGAACCATAGGAGCTCCCAGTACTATTAATCCTGGGAGATGCTCAGGTAGAAAACTCTGGATTATCAGGAAAAGTTCTGGCAAGTGTTTTTGAAATGGCATTTGCAAAACATTGAAACTGATACAGAAAATAGAGAGTTATCCACACCTATCAGAGCTTACTGTACCGCTCAGACTGCAGATCCTTTAGCACTTGGTTTAGAGCAATTGTAGGATATGAATAGAGGCATTCACTTACCACTCACCATCCACACTTACCACATTGGCTGGTTCACTTCACAGAGCAGATGCGGTGTTCACAGATAACGTTCACATTGGAAGGCTCTGCTCTAGGTACACAACAAATGTACTTCATTGCCTCCTGGGAGTGGAAAACATAATGGTTCAAAACAGTACTTTGGGCAATTTTAAACCACATCCATCATAAGGACATCCAATCAAGGTGACTAGTCTAAAGTCAATCCAAAATAAAGCCTCTGAACAGAGCTGATGTAGGGGCCCCAGCACCAATGGATTCAACCTGTGATCTGCTCCTACTCTGCCAGAGTACTTGCTAATGTAGATACAGCCTTAGCCTTGTGAAGGGGCTCATGGAACTTTGTGAAAACAGATATCTTATATTGCCAGTCAAAGAAGTAATATTCTCAGCTCTTAATGATGATGGCTATAGTCTTCTCAGGCTATTGTCGCCCATACTCCAGAGAATGAATCAGCTCCTGGATGCCTATCCAAATATCTACATATAATTACAAATTAATTTTCTTTAGAGTCATTGATACAGACTTAATAAGTGCTTACACACTGTTTTAGGAGAACCAATATGGGATTTCTATACCTAATCCAATATGGAAATGAGCTCAGTGCAGACTTCTTGGCATCTGAGTTTTCATTCTTACTAAGGTTAATTCATAATTAAGAGAAAATGCCTTTTTTATAGTAGTGCACTACTGAACCAGTAAAATCAATGCAACAGGCAGGAAATCACATTTCAAGGGGAAAAAAAAAAGACAAAGCTGTGAATTTCAGAACTACATATTTAAATGCTTGTTGATGTCTACACATTCACAATCCCCAAATCAAGTACTTTCCAAAATACTGCTCGATAATTATGTTAGGTAAAATAGTGTTAACCATAACACAGACCTTTATATAAAATTCTTCAGTGAACTTATGTAAGAAGAAATTTTCAGGCATATTATGCATAGAATAGCTGTATAAAGAATTTTTAATTCAGCCCTATTATGTGCACTACAAAAGGAAATATATCCCATCCCTTTTATTATGTCTCCTTTTAGTTTCTGTGAGTCTGATATCTTCATTGGCAGCTGCTTCTCAGCCAGAGACCTCTCAATAACATGACTGCCCACAGCATGATCTGTCTGTCACAATATCTGTCCTGTCTCTCACTCACTTACCCTGAGTTTGTATAGGCTATCTGATTATGCATGTTATCTGAAGTATATATTCATGAAAGGATGCTAATAGTTATCAAACCTTCGATTTTCAAGTTTTCAGCTGGGTCACCAGCCACCTCATTCACACTTAATGCTGTGGTAATGTACCTTTTCAACACATTTTATTTTGTGCCATTTTTTCTAGTTTCTGTGTATTACAATAGTTACAACTTCTTTGTGTCAGGCTTGTGAACAACTGAAGTCTTGGCAATAAATTAGAGAGTGATTAATTGTTTTGTTAACATTTATAACAAAAGGCCAACCCACAGCAGGTCAATTGTCTTTAGAGTAAATTAGGTTATAATCCATCAAACAGATGTCAGAACCCCATAAAGATAGGAGCATATGTGTACACTGACAAATTCATTATGTGAAAATCGTATGGATGATGGCATGAGAATATTTTGTTGTTCCCTTAGGCACCATGTATGAAACATATTTTCTGAATTGCAGTTTGCCATATTTTACTGAATTTGTGATAATAAATAACAGTCATCTGGAAGTGGCATACCACTGGCAATGGAAGCACAGTATGTTCACTCGCTGAGATAATAACAGGATTTGCCAAGGCAAGGCAAAGGTAAGCCAAGGATCAGCTGAATAAATCAGCTTTCAAACTTCAAGTCTTATGTCACCTGCATCCCATCGTGCACTCCCAGAGAGAGATCCAAGCACACACTAGTTCTCTGCCCAATTCCCACACAGAGGGGATCCAAGTCCCAGGTTGGAAAGGAGCTGTGGTGTGTCCTGGCCAGGACTCTGTGCAAATGACTGAAAGATCATGATCTTGGGGCATACTATGGCACTCGTCCAGATTCTATGTAGTTCTAGTCTGATCCTCATACTCCCAAAAGTCCCTTGTTTAGTATTAGACAGAAATAACCAAGAGAGCACCCAACTACCAGCCTAGGGGCCCACTGAGCACACGTAGCACTTGAAAAACAACAGAGTAATTCCATTGAGTAGCCCCAGAAAAGTCCCCCAAAACTGAAGCTACTCTCAAAGGGACTTCAGAAGTAATCAGTCCCTGTCTGGAGACTGTGAACCATTTGGCATCACTCTTCTTTAAGACATAACTAAAAATTCAGCTTACGTGCCTTTGTAGCCATATAGACATGACCTAATACAGGTGCCTAACTTAAGTACTAAGACTGCAACAACACTGACATTCAAGAGAGCAATGAGCAATCACACCATTAGGCATGCTGTACGCCGGCTCCCTGTGCAGTCAGTGCAGAGAATTAGTCACAGTGCTCCGGTTAGGCACTTCTAGTGGCTGTTCATCCTATTTTGGGCACCATAACGAATTTCTTTCTTTAACTGCATAGGGAAAGAGGGTCTGGCACCTCTGGTTAGCAAATGGTCCGAGTCATAATTTAAGCATCATCATACGGTGGCTGGAATGCAGGCCTTTCAGTTATCTGTACCTGTTGCAATGGGACAAAACCAAGAGTGTCACTCGTTATTCCCATTAACCCTGCAAACCATGAATGGATTGCATTAAAGGGACTCTAAACTCCACAGGTAATTTTGAGCAGTTTGCTTCAATTAATGCCCAGCTTAACTTTTCAAAATTCACGAGAGCTCATGAAAATTATAGCATGAAAAGATTATACAAATAGCAGCTGCACAGAAGCATTTTAATTCTTTAATAATTTTTATATAGTTCATTTCACTGACTTGAACTATTTAGAACAAATGTTTTTCTGGAAAATCAGGCAACACTACAATGGTAGTTAATAGGAAACAGAGACTCAGGCACTCAGGTGGGGTTCTAGATAATTGGCACTCAGCTGTAATTCAAAATTATGTTGTAGCTAAAATGTGAACATTTCCCAGAAACCTAATAATATTTTTACCTTTCCGTTTAACTGCAATAATGTCACCTATGGATGTTTTCTTCTAGCAAATTAGGTTTCAGTTAATAAGAGACATTAAATCCATTTTACATGAAACTGTTAACTAGGGGTTTTTAACTTGTTTCTTTCTTGGGTGCCTTTTGAGATCTTTTGTTTGTTCCATCAGAGTCACTTTGAATTAAAACACATGTGGTACTCCTTGAAATGTGTGATAAAAAGCACCTGACCATTTCAAGAGGTTAAGTGGCCATGATCGGTGCGCTGTCTGTACTGCAGCTGACAAGAAGATGCAGTTTGACACAGTATCTAATTTGCTGTGACATTCAAGTTTTAAGTGATGTTCAAGGAGATGGAAGTGCTGGCTCTGAACATATCCCAATGTGTGCTGGTCTTCTGTCTGTTAACTTGCTAATGAACCATGATTGAGTAAAGTAATGAAGAGTTTACAGAGAGCCCCAGGAAACCAATTTCCAATTTTGCAACCAGCAGGCTTTAACTTCACTGCAGCTTTTGCTAATTTTGTCTAGAAGGGGACTTGGATACTAAATGCCATTTCTGCTTTGTGAATCAGACAGACTTTTCTAATCCCTGAATACTTACTTGCTAATGAATGTCTCTTCTTCAGATCCATTTTATTTCCATCTGTAGTTGTTAAAAATAGGCTGAATAACTAAAATATGATTACTGAGAGAAATGAAATTATAATCACTGAAAATCAGAGGAACTGTTAGGCTTGTGGAGAGAAGGAGATTTTAATCTTGTCTGACCTGGGATAAACCATGGAGGTAAGCGTAGAGAAATACAGAAGGTTAATTTTGAGGGGGGAAAAAATAAAAATCAATGTGAAAATCTTTTATACATGATGTCTGTATGTGACTGTAAGGAACCAGTGCTTCTACCCACCCTGCATACAAACTGTTTCTCTGGAGCCAGCATCCTCAATGTTTGTCACATAGGGCCACTGAAAGCAGTTGGAAAGAAAAGTAAAAGAAAAGCAAAATCAAACATCAAGAGAAAAGATAGATTTTTAAGGACAAGTCTGCTACACATCTCTCTGCTGAACAGAAGGGTTTCTATACCCAGGCCCCTGTAAATTGCAAATGCCACATTTGCTTTGTTTCTCTTCTTTTCAATAAAACATAATTTTAAAAACACAATTTCCAAAGAAGATAATGCCAGTACAACATTTCAACAGATATGTCTGTAAATAATAATGCAGGAACACTTCTGTACTATATCTATAAAAACAACTACAAAAGCAGTGGTGTCCGTAATTTAGCAAATCTTTTAATTGAATTAATGTACTTCACATAAATTGTGATCTAAAATGCTACCCATCATGCAGAAGGAATTTCTTTCCTCTTTGTTTCTCCTGATTCTGAAGTTTTAATTTAGGGAGTTTGCAACTTTATCTGTAGATGCAATCTCGCAATCCTTAAAACAGCTTTGTCTATGTTATACATGTTTGCATGAATGCAGGTTGAGATGATTCAAAACTGTAGACTACTACCAATGATTTTCTTAGAGAATGACACTATTGTATTGACAGAGGAATAATTTGGGATATAATGATTAAAAGAGGCATAAAAGTGAAATGATGTATTCCATGGACAATGGAGTGAGGAGAAAGCTATAATCTAAAAGTCATAAAGAAGTGTGTGTTAGTAACTATACAGCTTCTATGGCTAAATATGACTAGTACAGCTCTTAGGAATTCTGGGTGCTGCTTTCTATTCTCTGTTCTGAAAGGCACTTATATGTAGGGTATATTTTAACACTTCAGAGCATCTCAAGATTAAATATTTGAGATAATAGCAAACTGTCTGCAACTGATCATTGAAAGAGTCATGCTTCATAATTATCAGCAAGAAAAGAGCCTTTTTTCTTTTTATTTTGGTTGTGGAAAAAGCCAAAAAGCATTATCAGGAGAGCATCAGTCTGGATTTCTGCTGCCAGTGGCATTATCTCAGTCAACCTTCTACTTATCTTAGCTGAGTGAAGAATTCTGAGTTATTTTAGGTCCTGTTGGCAGTGAAGTGCACTGTTCCATTTATTAGCTGCAGGTACTTAATATGCATTCCAGTTTCACAACAAATCCTGATGGATCCATAACCTACACATAGTTTTATTTATTTAATAAATCAGATTTCTGCTTTCTGTGGTTAAAATATAACCACTATCTTCAGTAATGAGCAGAAGCCCCTTAGAGCCTCAATAATCAGAAGCTGTTGAGCGAAACACTGTCAGAAATTATAGACATTTTCTTCAGAAATTTTAAAATCTTAGGAAAACAACTACAATCTGGGAAGAGAATACTACCAGTGAAATCAGGATTCCAGAAATCTTGGCACATGCTGTCTCATATTAAACCTTTTTTTTTTTTTTTAATGTGAGTTTTATGAATGTCTTTCTATCATTAAATCTCCAAGCACATGTATAGCATAGATAACAATGAAATTTGACTTATTGAGAAATGCTAATGAGTACAGATGTAACCCACAGAACAAGCACTATAAATCCTTCACAATGACATCTTCAGGCAAAAACCTGAATAAATTTTATAGTAAGCCTTGAAGGTCAACATAGTCTTGATCTAAGCTGCTGAATTAAAATCAAGATCCAGGGCTAGTACATCAGTTAAACTCTGCCAAAAGCTTTTAGAGGTCCATTTAAGGACAGTGGGTAGCCATAGTTGCCATAGGACTATATAAGGAATGGCACATCCAGTATCAGGTCTCAAATTTGCACAAGAAAATAAAATTCCATCAAAGAATTTCTGAAAATGTATCAGTTATACTGCTGATGAAAGCAAAGAATGCATTTTAGATTGCACACCTTTCCAGGATCAACTAGGGATTGAAGTTGTAAGCACCTTTGAGGATCAGGTACACATCCCTCATCTGAGGGAATCTAATGTTTGTGCAACAGCAGATGTACTAGGCTAGTCCAGTCCTCAGCTCAAGCTGGACTTTGCCTTCCAGCTCAGCTTCTTAGCTTGCATTTGCTGCCACAACAACATCTCCAGGGAGACATTATTGTGGCCTTTCAGTATACAAAGTGGGCTTACAAGAAAGGCGGTGAGAGTCTTTTTACCAAGGCCTGTAGTGACAGAACAAGGCGCAGTGGTTTTAAACTGAAAGAGGGTAGGTTTAGATTAGATATGCGGAAGACATTTTTTACAATGAGGGTGGTGAGGCACTGGAACAGGTTGCCCAGAGAAGTTGTGGATGCGCTATCATTGGAAGTGTTCAAGGTCAGGTTGGGTGGGGCTTTGAGCAACCTGGTCTAGTGAAAGATGTTCCTGCCCAAGGCAGGACTAGATGGTCTTGGGAGCCGTGCAAGTTCTGCAGATCTCTGCCCAAGTGTGGCAATTGGCATGGATTGGACTTGGTTGACAATGATGTTAGCAAAGCCTTACCTGATGGCAAAGGGCGGGGGGGAGGGGATCAGAACAAATCGCGGCAGTAACCTATTAAACAGAAAAAGAAACAAAAGACAGATGAAAATCGACCCCATCTGAAAGAAATTTTGGAGGTGGGTCCAACGTCCTGGGGAAGAAACGGAGAAGTAGCACAAAAGCCCAACTGTCAAGCTAGCAGTATAAGCCAAGGAGATAAGTGACAAATCAAGGAACAGCGGAAAGCAGAAGCAGCCACCAAAGAAAGCTATGAGCCTACCCCCACTTCTAGTGAATCTTATAAACAGCTACTTAGAGAGTTGTGTGAAATCAGCTCCTGCAATGAGAGTGTCCTGCCCCTGGCCAGGAGAAGGAGGGGGGAAAAAGGTGTTTATTGAACATTTAGGGTACAGGGACCCAGCATAACCAATCCCATCAAGCACCAAGCCTTCACAGACACCAGTGCCCCAAGCACCCCGTTACTCTCCTAACAAAGAGAAGAGATGCCTACTGCTGCCACCAGAGTGGCTGGGGGCATGACCCAGCTAGCTGTGCTGCAGGGACCAATTAATCTTAACAGTGATTGATGGAAACACATGACTTCTGTAAGAGATCCAGTTAGGACTAAATTACCAGAGTGGTGGAGACCACAAAGACCCATGGGGACATAAATGGGCTTTTGGCATTGCTGCTGAAGAGGGACACCTTGTCTTACCTGAGCTCTCTGGACTGACTGAACAATCAGAGGTGGTGAGCCTTTTGCAAGTCCCTGAACAACACATAAATTTTAAAGCTTCTTGGGACAGACATGTTTTTCCAAATGACTAAACACTGAGATACATGTGTAGGCTGTAAAAGTAAAAGAACGGAGATGGAAGAAAGAAGATTGAAACAGGGGAAACCTGAATCCCTCAGATTATGTCTATTATCTTTCAGATGAGCAAAGTTAATCCCTTTGTTTTAAGAGTCTGTAGAAGGCAAGCCCTTAGAGGAATAAACTTCTTCAGTAAACAGACTTGTGCAATAATTTTCTTTGGCCAAATGAAATTGATTCAGGTTATTAATAGTTGCATAATGAAAGTCTCACTATTTTTTTAGAACTCACTGCATTGTACATGATTATTAAAAAAACAGGGAATGAGTCTATATTGTATAGAATTCCAAAGCCACTAATTGAAAATGTATTATGAAAAGGAATGCATGGCTGAGATACTTTATTCAGTCCAGTAACAGATTCAATGACATTTGCAGCAATAGCTCTCTATTATCTACATTGTATTACTTGGTAAATTTAGCAGAAAGAAGGGGATGGGAAAATATGAACACAAGAAATATGAAAATAATGAAACTTTAATGTAGCACAAAAAGTGTGACAGATGTAATACCACAAAGAGTCATTAAATACTTCCCAGTCCATCTCTTTTTATCTCTCTCATCCTGTCACTATCAATTATTCCTAATGTTTCTTCTTGTTCCTGCTAGACTTAAGGAAGCAAAATTAATTTATGGGTTTTGCTTGTTATCTCTCCATCTAAACTGGCTACTGACATTTCAAGATGCTGAACCATGTGATGCAAAATCTCTTTTAGTGGAGGAAAGGATAACCATCTTATGAGATAAGCCATGAGTCATTTTAGGATTTGTTTTTTTGTAGTGCTTACATCTTAAAAAAAAATGTCTAAACAATAGCAATGGTTACAGTTCTTAGCTAACCTCCTTATCTTATATTTACTTCTTGTTTTTAGGCCTACAACATATTCCAGTAGAACTTTTATATTAGTCTTTTTAGCATGGATCAATGCAGATGAAAGAGTGCCCTGAGCAGAACTCATTTGTCCTTGTCAGCTGTGGATAACCAACTAACACACTTAAAATAAAATTACACTGATATAGCCTGATCTTATTAGGTTTATTTAAAGTAATAAGTGCTATTAAGTCTTTAAGACCTAATTTAAAGTTGCAATAGCCTACAAAGATGTACTGAATTCACTTAAAGCAATATTTTATATGTTAAACTGAAGTAGTCTAGCATACAGAATGAAACCATCTTTTTTCCATAAAAATAAGCTGCTCATTCTGCAAAGTAATGCCAAAACTAAATTAATAATTACTTAGTTCCACTCATTCTTCTCAGTTCAAAATATTTCTAATAAACATAACCCATGGAAAAATATACAGTAATCAGTAAAATATTAACATAGCCATTTTCATTATAGAGGTCCAGGCTTTTCCAGGCCAATTTATTTGAATATTTAGAGGGATGCATTATGTATTGGGGTTAGGTAAGTGCAAGATTAGTGTTAGTCTTATTTCTGCAATGGGACAGAAGGGTTGCTTTCTACAGTTGGCAGGCTCAGTTGTGGACATTAGGGCCTTGTTTCTACTTCCATTTAAAATATACCCTTACAATAGCCATTAAAATCAGATTCAAGAGTGCATTACAATATAATGGGGAACACTTTATTAGCTAATCTTAAAAAAAAAATCATAAACAAATGAGTATTTTTCCATTTGCTTCACATTTTGAATGCACATAACAGTCTTTTTTTTCCAATTACTTATATAATTAGAATAAATTGGATTAATTCTATGTGAAATAAATATTAAAATATTGGGAAATATATATGGAAAATATAACTTTCATGAGTTAAAATTCCTATTCTGCAAAATACAAAAGTCCTTTGTACCCTATTCACAGCACAAAGTTATATACATGCTTAAATACCTTTAAGATGCAGAAGCTGCATAATTATTAAGAATCAGAAAGATTCATAGAATCTGCTCTGTTGGCAAATTTGAGATATGTAGGAAATCAATCATGCCTATTGCCTGTTTCAGCTAGAATGAGATCCTAGACATTTTCAGTTCATAGGTGGCGATTTCACTATGCAAATTAGATTTCTGGTGACGAGAGACAGAGTGGCTACTTTCAACAGTAATTGCACAACATATTTTAGACTAAGGTAGCAAAACTTCTGGCCACTCTTGGCAGAACAGCTCCAAAATACCAAAATACCAATTTCATTGGCATCCCAATGAAATCCTTCTGATTTTGTTTTGCCAGCTTATGTGCTGGAAATTTCCTCAACTTCCCCACTCAGACTGCAACGCTGGGAGCTAGCATGATGGCTGAGACAGGAACCCAGCCTCCTTTCTGGTCATGAAATCATAGAATCATAGAATCATTTAGGTTGGAAAAGACTTTCAAGATCATCGGGTCCAACCATCAACCATGCTCACTAAACCATGTCCTGAAGTGCCTTGTCTACGTGCTTTTTGAACACCTCCGGGGGTGGTGACTCAACCACTTCCCTGGGCAGCCTGTTCCAATGTCTGACAGCCCTTTCGGTGAAGAAATTTTTCCTAATATCCAATCTAAACCTCCCCTGGTGCAACTTGAGGCCATTTTCTCTCATTCTATCGCTAGTTACTTGGGAGAAGAGACTGACCCCCACCTCACTGCTCCCTCCTTTCAGGTAGTTGTAGAGAGCGATAAGGTCTCCGCTCAGCCTCCTTTTCTCCAAGCTAAACAGCCCCAGTTCCCTCAGCTGCTCCTCATAAGACTTGTGCTCCAGGCCCCTCACCAGCTCGGTTGCCCTTCTCTGGACACACTCCAGCACCTCCATGTCTTTCCTGCGGTGAGGGGCCCAAAACTGAACACAGGACTAGAGGTGCGGCCTCACCAGTGCCCAGTACAAGGGAACAATCACCTCCCTGCTCCTGCTGGCCACACTATTGCTGATGCAGGCCAGGATGCAATTGGCCTTCTTGACCACCTGGGCACACTGCTGGCTCATCTTCAGCTGGCTAGTGTGATTCTGTGAGGATTTTAATTTTGGGGGGCAGAGGCCCTAAATTAGGTACTCTGGTCCTTTTTTAAGGACTGGGCCATAAGTATGTTTGTGCTATTATGATTTTTACATTAATTCCTTTTCATATATATTAATTGAGCCTCCAGTTCTGTAGGTAACATTATTTAGCAATCCTCTAGGTAAGTTATATGTCACTCACCTGAATTCTTAAAGGATAGAGAAGAGGATCATTCCACCTGAGATTTTAACAGTTAATATTTCAACAGGGCTTAGCTATTCTTGAACCATATAGAATGTAATTTAATATTTCTGACTAGGACCACTCTTTGTCTTCATTCTATGAAGAATGAAGCTTCATAGATTATATCAGTAACATATACTATAAAATAAGTTTGGTGAATATCTGTGTTTTTGAGAAGTCCTTATGGCTTTAGAGGGGACAATTTATGGCAACATCCTTACAAGTCAGTTTTTAATTAGGTAATTATAATTAATAATATGGCATTCAAACTCATGTCTTGGATAGGAATTATGAAGTTAGATATCTCTTTGGTTGATCTTCTCAAGTGGTGTGAATTCAGTTTGAGGTTACCACATATAAACTTAGGCTGAAATTACCATGCATAAGTTCAGGGGTCTACAGCTGATCAGAAACATAAAGAGTAAGTTTCAGCTGCATAAACAAAAGCTGCATCTATGTTAGCAAGAACTGAGATACGATAGAAGTGGACATTTAGAGAAAAACAGTAGGTGCTGAGGAGCGGACTTCCCAATGCTATTCAGGGGGCTTATTTCAGGCTAGCTAGCTAGTTCCATGGACTAAGCTCCTCCTGGCAGCTAGAACACATTAAATGCACTCCAGAAGCACACTTTCTAGTTTAATTCCATCTGAGAAAAGTCATGTTGATGTGATCCAAGATTGCTCTGTGACGTGAACCAAAGCTTTGAAGATGGGAATGATTGGAGATTTGCTTCAAGAGAGCACTTCTTTTCTAAATTAAATTGCTAATGTAGACAGATCCTTACTGTTGTTTGAAATGTACTATGTCCCACCTTGCCTTCAACTGTTGTTTCAAAAGGACATGGGTCTTTCACAGGTCCTGTGTCATACTTGACAGCCCCATGTCCTAGACACTCAAGGACATCAAGGGAACACCTCTTAGGATCCTACAATGGACAACTGAATCATTCTTGGGATACCCAGTACTGACTAGACTCCACTGACTAAAATGTTATTTTAAAACACTGGAAATGTTTTTAGACACAAGTGGATGCTTATATTTAGGTATCATAACCTTGAACTGAATCCAACTCATTGTCTATGCCACTACTGAGTCCTTTCTTATACTCTGTCATGTCCCCTGGTCTATTTCAGGTTACAATTTTTAGGAGGCAGACATCTTTAATGGAACAGATGGGCCTCAATAGTTGGCACTTTCCCCTCCTTATCACATCAAGAACTATTTGTTTCACACTTCCTTTTTCTGATTGCTCAATTTCAAATGTGGTCTTATCAGGAGGTCATAAATTTCATTCCAAAATTTAACTGATTTTCCAGCTTTTTGATGATCCACCTTTCCTCAGCATAAGGAATGCTTAAAAACTTGCTTGTTTTGAGTAATCTGGGAGATTCCTTGCCCTTCTGTATCAACTGGAAGTTGCATAAGACCACCTACATTAAGCATAATTTCCTCAATCTTCTTAAAATAGCAGCATGACATAAAAACATGATGTAGTCTCGTAAGTTGATAAAGCTGTCTACATTATCCACCTTGCTGGTGCCTGCTTCACTGCCTGCATGGCTCTCTTCCTTTCTTTTAAGAGGATAATAAGCACAGATGTTGTCACGCTGTGTAGTGGGTTGAGCTTGGCTAGCCACCAGGTGCCTACCAAAGCCACGCTATCACTCCCCTGCCATCAACAATGCAAGGGGAAAAAATACAAAAAGCTCATGAGTCAAGATAAGGACAGGGAAATAACTTGCTGGTTACCATCACAGGCAAAACAGACTCAACTTGGGGAAATTAATTTAATTTATTGCCTATTAACAGTGCAGAAGGATAATGACAAATAAGAACAAATTTTAAAAATCTGAAAAAAAACCACCTTCCCCCCACCCCTCCCTTCTTCCCGGGCACAGCTTCACTCCCAATTTTCTCTACCCCCTCCCCCTCAGCAGCACAGGAGGGTGGGGAATGAGGGTTGCGGTCAGTTCGTCACACATTGTCTCTGCCGCTCCTTCCTCCTCACACTCTTCCCCTGCTCCAGTGTGGGGTACCTCCCACAGGAGACAGTTCTCCATGAACTTCTCCAATGTGGGTCCTTCCCATGGGATGCAGTTCTTCACTTCAGTGTGGGTCCCCCGCGGGGTCACAAGTCCTGCCAGCAAACCTGCTCCAGCGTGGGCTCCTCTCTCCATGGGGCCACAGGTCCTGCCAGGACCCTGCTTCAGCGCGGGCTTCCCACGGGGTCACAGCCTCCTTCGGGCATCCCCCTACTCTGGCGTGGGGTCCTCTCTCCCCCGGCTGCAGGTGGAGATCTGCTCCACCGTAGACCTCCCTGGGCTGCAGGGGGACAGCCTGCCTCACCATGGTCTTCCCCACAGGCTGCAGGGAAATCTCTGCTCTGGCGCCTGGAGCACCTCCTCCCCTCCTTCTGCACTGACCTGGGGGTCTGCAGGGCTGGTGCTCTCCATCTTCTCACTCCTCCCTCCAGATGCAGTTTCTGTTGCCCGGGGGCGGGGGGGGGCATCCCTTCTTAAATCCGTTATCCCAGAGGCACTACCACCATCGCTGATGGGCTCAACCTTGGCCAGTTGTGGGTCCGTGTTGGAGCCGGCTGGCATTGGCTCTGTCGGATATGGGGGAAGAAGCTTCTGGCATCTTCTTACAGAAGCCACTCGTGCAGCCCCACTTCTACCAAAACCTGGCCACACAAATGCAATACACACTGAAATGCAGTCCAGATATCTGTGGGTCCTCCTGAAAGAGCTGACTTGGCTTTTGCCAAGATGAAAGCAATATCCAGCTCAGCTCTCCAGAATGTCCCTTTCTGAAAGGCTTGAGCCATCCTTATCTCTGATGGTGTGAGAGGAGCCCATAGGTTTGAGGCAACCCTGCATGGACTTTTTTCTTACAATGATATCCTGGAAGACCAGAATGGCTTTTAAATTCAAAAAAGACCAGGTTCACTCTTAAGTAAAAAATACTCAAAGGAATTTTACCAGGTAAAACCTGAATATCTTGTGATTTTATACCATGCTGCTTTTGGATACTATATGCTTGCTCCATGGACCTCTATTTGCTGACTTGGCTTCAGCTGCCTAACTGAAAGATTTTCTGAGATGCAGCAAAATCTGCACAATTTCCTCTAATCCATGGGATACTTTTTTCCCTCTCCATCACTCCCAAAGCCTTTCTGTCCCCTCCCTTCTCCTTCCAGTAATCTGTCAGTGTCTGTACTAACTGCAAGACCCCACCTCATTGCTGTGCCGCTGTGATTGCTTCTCCTTCTCATGTCCTGCAGTTCCTGTGACCTTCTTTCCCTGAGCAGCTGCTGAAGTAAAAAGCAACCACCCCTCCCCAGGAAGCTTCTGCCCTACCTGGTCCTGCTTCTTCCAGGAACACTACATGAAAGCTGAGAACAAGGTATATATGTCTTTCGCCAAAGATTTCTTCTAGGAATTTTTTCTTCCTTTCTGATCTTCCTTACTATTTTGAATCTTTCTGTTGGTGTGGAGCTCAGAGCTCACGTCTAGGAGCTTCTAACCTCTGCAGCACCACGGTTTGAGTCAGTTCTCCCTGTTCATCTCAGAAACTAACACAGAACGATGTTTTGTGCTACAAAACAATGAACATCCATCACTGGGTGGCTGGCATTTTGGTTTTTTATTAGCTGGGAATGAACTAAAAAATGTGAAATGAGAGCTGAGTATCAATTCCAGACAGATAACTAAAGAACAGAGATGACATACAAATACTAGCTTTCTCAAAGTTACAAATTATCTCTAAATAAAATCAGCAAAATGACAGGCTGCACTGAAGCACAAATTAGTGTACAATTTGCTGAGCACTATCTACCTGATAGGCTAGCCAGTTAGTGGTTTTACTCCAGAAATCTGAATTTGTAGGTGGAAAAATGTTTCTAGTCCTTTATGCAAAAAGAGGCAGTTGAAACTACACTACCAATATGGTTCATTAAAAAAGAAATGTCAAAATGTTTAAAATGCTGTTATAAGTGTGGATAAGTAGGAAATCCATTTAAAACTATACCAAACACTTGTGTCATTTATTTTTCTCCTTGAAGATGTTAGGAGCTATCGATTAGATTTAAAATCCAGATTCTAAAAAAACTGTAGACTTCTTTCCTGCAAGATCCTGAGACAGCATTGGGGGTTTGGTTACAGCCTCAGCAAAGAACTAGGCTGCTTTGCAAAGAGGAGCATACTCTTAGGGCACAGCGGGAGCCATCAGCTCCCTGGGGTCAGGTGCCAGGATCGGCTGGTGCTCCCCATGGAGGATCCATCAGGACAGGACCTGGCAGCCAGGGCCCGTCCCACCACCCTGGCCAGGAGCAGGGCGGCCGGGGGGCACCAGGACAGCCCCAGCCCCGGGCAGCGGGCACCTCCATGGGGACGGGACGTGGGTCTGCAGCGGGGCCCAGCTCAACATGGCCCATGGCCGGGCAGGGCAGGGCTGTGGGCAGATGGAGAGCCCCACTGCGGCATTGCTGGGGCAGGGGCTGGCGGCCCTGGGGGGCTGACGGGGGGTCCTGGGCCATGGGCAGGTGAGGGGAGTCCCGGGCGGCCAGGCAGGACCAGTTAGGGCTGGCGGTGCCCTCCGGGCCCAGACACATAACACGGAGTAATAGCATCGTGTTCCCTGACTATTCTGGCTGGTCAGGAAAACTGATAAAGGAAATAAAGCAGACACCTAACATTTAGAAGTTCAAGACAGGCAAAATCAGTAAGACACTTCTTTGTCAAAAGATTAATGGGAGGAGCTGTGTTCAAGGACCTAAATGCTTATTATGACAGCTGTGAAAAACAAACACTTTGCAAGTGCAGTAAGGTTTGGTATACATGCTAATGCAGCAGAAGTTGTAAAAAAAACCCTGAAGGTTTCTAAAGGGAAACAATCTAAGCCAGATTGCAGTTGTTTGCAAATTTATGTCAGGCCAGTATATATTAGATATGAATGGTACCAGGCAATATATAAAGTTCAAGAATGCAGATTCATGTGAAAACTGGACCCAAAGGGTCCCATATGAGAGACTGACTTTTCATTTCCCCACATTAGTAAGGAACTTGGTCTTGGTACAGAAAGAGTTAATAATTGTCAACAATTTCCCTGCTTGACCCCTGGAAATTTCACCTGAGTTAGAAACCCAAATTAAGCAAAGCATTTATGCTTAACTTTGTCAAAGAAGTCAGAAGACAGCAGTAGGTTCATCCCATCCTGACTGTAAAATTTGCTGGTGAATAAGAAACTGTAAAATTGAGACTTTCCATCAATTTCTAAACATTAAAATTGTCAAAAGACAAGACAATACCAAAGGGCCATAAGGCTCCACAGAGAAAAATCACTACCACCAAGACCTTAGGAAAGTAGTTAAGCACATGCTTAAATCTATGCAAAAGATTTGGTGCAAAAGTTTCTGCGTTTTGTCCATGATTGTGTACATACTCTGGGCATACTCTGAGCTCATGACTGTTACCAAAAATTAACGAGACCATTGCCAAGGCTTCTGTTAATTCAATGGGTTTGAATCAGCCAAGTTAGAAACTTTGTGAATATCTATGTAATATCAGAGAAACTCAGTGAAAAATTATCTTTTCTGGTCTTTTTCCCATTTACTCAATTTTTTACATCAAGTATTTAATCTTAAATGTCCATTCATGTGAGTAATATTATTATATAGCAAACTGACTAATGCATAATGCATTTTTTTCTATCAATATTCATATTTTTCCCATGGCAACTGCTTCATGGGTACAGTGTCCTATGCTACTAAGCTGTATATCAAATAGTTCTATTTCTTAAGATTTTCTTTACTTGTAACTCAAACACTATTTTAGTGTTACTGAGTATGTATCTTATACTAGTGAATATAATTTTTAAAATAATAATAAAAAAAGTGCAATAAATCTCAGTTTAAGTATGATCAAAGACATGATACCCTAAGGATCATGAAACAAAGAACTTCTGGGGAGTGAAGGTATGAGTTGTTTTCCAGAAGTCTCCTGACCTCACAAACCTAGGACTTGCTGCCTTAAGTTTTAAAATATATTTTAATCCTTCTCCAGTGTAAGATGTAAGAAAAAATGCACCGTTTTTTTTAAGATCTACAACTTCAGTTGCATACAAAACAACAGCAGACAGACTTCTGTGTTAGCATGAGAGACCAAGATACTAAAGCTAAGATCTTAAAAATGCTTCAGCACTAAGGGTAAGATCCACTTTCCCTAATTTGTAGGTGCTTTGTGAGCTAGTCTCTATATCGTAAATTCCTAAGTTCTCTATGCTTTCAGTGAAGACGAGGGTATCCTTCATGGTCATCAGAGCAAGATCTGACTGCAGATCTCCATTGGAAATTAAGCAATATGTTTAACAACGCTGCATCCCATTGCTAATACTTGTACAGCTATTTCAGTCATAGCCTGAGAGGTGGCAAAGAATGGCATGGGCTACAGAATTTTTTTTCATGTTTTGAAGGCACCCAGCATGATGACTAATGCCAGCTAAAAAGATAAGTAAAACCATACTGAGATTGCACAGAGAATCAGAACAAGGAGACCTGTTTTGAATCAGAGGACATCTTGCCTCACACAGTAAGGTGACTTACTTGAGCTGACCAAGAGGAGTGAAGTATAAACCCATCTGAGATAACTTTGGCTGTCCATTTTATTTGTACAAGCTGCATAGCTGGGAAAGAATAGGAATTTGGGTATCAGGAAAATACTGTCAGAAGGCTTGTATTTAAAACAAAAAAAAAGGGAAAGAAAGAAAATTACAGGGGGCAAGAACTACCCTAGGATTCAAACTGGTTTTGCCCTTCTTAGTCAGGGCATGTGTGTGCTGGAAGACTTTGCATGCAGAGGAAATTACTTGACAAGCATAAAAAATGAGAAAAGAATCCAGAAATCCCTGTGTTAAATACAAACTGACAGCATCCCTCAGATGGTAGGTTTGAATTAACCTTTAGTCCCTTATAAAAATGCACCAGTTTTTGTATGCTGTTCTGAAGCAGAATGTTTACAGATCTTAGTTCACCCATCACCAGAATAAGAGGGCAGAGAATAACTCGCAGAACAGCTATAATTCAAAAGTACACATCTTGGTCCTTGAGCAAGTTTGGTATTTGTAGCATGGGTTTTCACCGCTGTAAAATAACATTTAACTGGCTGTCAAGCACATTTGCAAGTAATAGGGAGAAGTTGCTGTGTAGAAAGCTGAGGTATGTACCAAGTAAATTATTCCATTGTTAACAATTCTATTTACTCCTGCATCATCATTACCATTAATAATTTTTGTTATGTTCTAAGGCCTTAAAATTCTGCACTTCATTTCTGTGCTGACTTCTGCTGAAAAGGGAAGAGATGTTTTGGCAGCTGTAGCTATATACTGTAGGGGAAAAAAAAATGACGAGAAGCCTGAAAGGCTGGAAGATACTTTAAAACTTCAGAGGATGTGAAACCTTTTTACTCCCTTTCTGTATGTGTGTATGTCATTCACTAAAGCTGTAGGAACTGCTTTGACTGAAACACTCTCAGCTCAGCAAATCCCCATCAAATCTAAGGAAAGAGTCAAGAGAGTTTGGTCCAGATTCCATCCAAATATCCTCAGGATCCATTGCCCTAATGCAGTTTACCAAATCCACCCGTGTGGTATGGTGGTCTGCTTGGTGTAGCATATGGTCTTGAGCCCTAATACAGTTTATCTGGTAGGATTCAAGTCTGTGACTGAGGGAAGTGCAACAGTTGGAATGGCTCAAGACCAGCAAATATGTCAAATCCTCTTGGCTGAGACAAGTTGTGCAGACTGAAAAAAAAAGGTAGAGGGGGAATGTTGCTTGCATTCATTTATTAAAAAGAGCATGTGAGCCTGAACTAGTCTAGCTAGCAAACAGAGAAATAAGAGCAGCTGCAGAGTTTGATCTTCTGCATCTTAGATACCTGTGTTAGAAGAAATGTTTGTTCTCTTTTGACTATACAGGAAGACATGGATACCTATAGTCAGACTGCAACATCTACCTTGTGACATGTAAACTCAGGTAAGAGTAACGCTACTTCTGCTTCATGTCTAGAAACATTGGCTTTAAAGACAGCTTGGCTCCTACCTGCTGGCATGGCTTTTGGATTAAGGTGTAAGATACACAGAACAGTAATGCCAAACAGCTGAAATCCTGAGGATACCCCACCTCAGAAGTTGTCTACTGAAATGCTTGGCAGGGAAGCTCACAGCTATCAGTAACAGTAATTTACCTGAGTAAGGATCAATGGGATCAATGGCCTTGTTTTAGAATGATTTGGGCCAGAACAAAGTTTTGAAAAGCAAGAGCTTTCAGAGGAAGGAAACCCTCCATTGTAGTCACTTCTAATAATGAACCCCACTTCTAATGCAATCACCAAGCACTGCAAAACAAAAGCTCGCTAGTATGTATCTTCTGTCTCTTTTACCATCCGTGTCCATCAAAGCAGTGTGATGTGTTTTTAAAAAAATAAATATGTGTTTTCATAACACTTACAGATTTCCACTGATAAATTTCCATACTGATTAGTCAGAGTGGCTCAAGAACTGAAATAGAACCAGATCATCAGCCAGTGGCAGTCAGTGGCTCACTCACTTCGCTAGAATTCGTTGTTTATCACTAGCTGAGGTACAGAATTTTAGTCACTTCCTGTTTCTTGGTTTAATGTAAGTTTAATGCAGGAATTCTGTCCAAGCTGCATTAACAATTATTGTCCTTTCTTGTTGTGGTGGGTTACACTTGGCCAGCAGCCTGCTGCCCACCCTGCTCTCCAGGATGGGGAGAAAACAGGATGAAAAAGCTCATGAGTTGAGATAAAGACAGGGAGATTGCTTAGCAGTTACCATCATGGGCAAAACAGACTCAACTTGGGGAAAGTAATTTACTTGTTGCCAGTCAAGACAGATTTGGGTAGTGAGAAACAAAGATAAATTTAAAAACAACACCTTCTCCCTTCTTCTTATCTGACTTCGTTGTTCACACTACTGCTTCTCACTGTTCTTCTTCCCTCCTCCCATGTCTCTGAGGTATTTTCTACCCTTTCTTAGATATGTTATGACAGAGGCACCCCCCGTTGGCTGCGGGGCTCAGCCGTGCACGGCGGTGGGTGGGTTGGAGCCGGCTGGAACCGGCTGTGTCCGGCATGGGGCCGCCCCGGACCCTCCTCACAGAGGTCATCTCTGCGGCCCCCTGCTACCAAAACCTTGCCACCTACACACAATGCACTTAATGCACAAAGTTTTTCTTCCTTTTGATGTTAGTTCCATCATCTACAGTTAGCTTACCGTGTCCTCACTTAACTGACTGATGTTCTTCTGAGACCAAAGTTAGCCATTTGCATCTGTTCAGAATTTAAAGAGCATACGGTTTTCTAAGATGTGCTACAAAGATGGGCAAGGACCTAGAACATACAGTCTTTGAAGAGATGTGAGGAGAGATCAGCTTAAGTCTCGTGAAGAGAAAATTAAGGGATGATCTGATATCTGCCTGCAACTACTTGAAAAACAGTGCAAAACATGAAAGAGTCAACCTCTTCTCAGTACTCTCAGGTGATAGGGACATAAACTTGTGGCTTGGAAGGTACCAGCTGGACTTAAGGAAGCAAATTTTCACCATGAGGATAGTGCAGCATTGAAACATGTTCCCTAGAGAGACTGTGAAACTGCCAAGTTCATTACTCAGCTAGACAAAGCCAAAGCTGACCTGATCTAATGTTGATAGAACTGCCTCATGAGGGAGACTGGACTCCTTGACATACAGACATCCCTTCCAACAAACATTTATAATTTTGTGATTCTTATTTTTCAACCCTTTGTTGATCCAAATAATTAGCATTGGATCATGCAGATCCATGAATATATTCAAAGACTGAGTGAGAAAAACAGTGATTTTGTTTAGTCCATTCTACTCAAGTAGACCTCTGCCTTCTCTCTACTATGGAGCCTTCGTCAGTTTTATTTTTAAAATACATTAATTCGGGAAAGACTACAGAAACATGTAGTCATGGATGAAAAGGGTTCTGTAACTGTCATTCTGTACCTCTTACTTTTAAAAATATCTCAGATGTATTTATACTATGAGGATTTTCCTGAGGCGGTAAGACATCAGATTGCTGACTGCAACTATCCACATACCAAATATCCCACCTCCAACAAGTACTCATCCCTGGACAGAGCTTCTTTATCTGTACTCATAAACCTCACTGCTGAACTATGAGTAATGTTTCTCATTTGGTTTGCTATAATCTGGACTATCTAACATTTAAGAAGTCTTTCAGCAGGTATGAATATTTTCAGAATACAAGAATCAAATAAGTATATATTCAATACTCTTCAGCATCTAACCCTGATTTGGAAAGAATATTTATTTTGACTTTTATTTTAAAGGAGTGTAATCTTTCTTAGCGGACAGAAATATATAAACAGGTATATTCTGCTAAATTTAAAAAAAATTACCCACAAAAAGTGCTGTGCAAAACAACATTAAAATAGATTATTTCTCTCCACTATTTTTTGTGAATTTTGTCTGCTGTAATATTTTTTTCACTGGCAAATCTCAGGTGTGTTATCCTTTACAGCACTTCAGAAACCACTTTGTAGAATATAAATGTCACAAATCTTCCATTCTGTCACATTTGAATAAACTCCAAACACCTTTGAAGTTGCCATGACCTCCTTTTGCAAACTCTTTGAGATCTATAGATGAAAAGTACTATATGATACTAGATAGATATTATCATCTATTTCTTTATACACTTAGGGACAACTGCCATTTATTTTCACCTATTTGTCACATCAAACAATGTTTAAGTTCCAGATTTGCTAAATGTTCAAAAATGGTTTCCATTTGCATCATTGAAAGTCACTCTTTGTCCTGGGGCAATATCCTGGAGAATTTCCAGAGCCATGTGCTGAAATGGATGGTTTCAACATCTAATTATATTTTGGCATTGTTTGAGTATAACATCTTTGTATCTATAAGTTTATATAGAGTGATTTTTTTGGTAGAGTGATTCATGTTTTAACAGCAGTTTCTTTTCTGTTGCCTGCCTATAATACTCTTGCAACAATATTCACTGTCTGAAAACTAAGTCACTTAACAGTACAGTCTGTCCAGAATGGACTTGATAGAGAAAGGAGGGTCTGTATAGTATCACAAGCATGTTCTGCCTACATGTCAAACAAAAAAATGCAGATAGACACTCTTATGCAATGCCAAGTGCAGGTGTATTATCTTTGACGCAGTATGGTACTAATTTCTAATTAAAGTTATACCTCTCTTGATTGAAGCAGGCTAGTATCCTGCTGTTTTGGCAAATGAGCAAAGCAAGCTTGTGATTATTGTGCACAATAATCCCTATAGGTGCACCTTAAATGCAATTATTTTTTTTTAATGGCCATGAAAGAGCAAGGATCTGACTTCCCAATTTGCAAGACAGAACATATGAGACAGGGAAAATGGCTGTCATCCTTATCCTTTAGCTATTAGTTAGGAGCACCAGCTAATAACTGGTTAGTAGCTGACTAACTGGAATGTAGTTTGCCAGCAATTTTTTCTGCTACATGAACTTTTAGTAGGTCATACTCAGTTCTTTTACCCCAAAGAAAGAAATAATCTCTAAATTCCTAGTGCTCTGCAGAGTGTAGGTAGCCATACCCAACATGGTAGTAAGCTGCAGCATTCTGCCCAGCCTCCAGTTTTGGAGCATGAGTGATACCCATGGCTGTGGACAGGCCTGCACGGCAAAATGTAGGGATGGCAAATCAGGTCGGGACAGAAGCCTTCTGGGTCCAGTCTGGACAAAACACTATATCATGTATATTCTATCTTTCTTGTACTCAACATGGGCAAAGCCTGACTCCCAGGCACATGATGTGGACAAACTCACTATGTGCAAGGTGCAAAGCGTGATGTAGAATCTCCTCTCCTCTCTGGGCTTTCTCATGCCAAGGCACTAGCTGATTCACTCCATATCAGTGCCTGGGAATGAACTGATATATATTTGTAGTATGGATAAGTACTAGTAGTAGTACTAGATAGTACTAGCACTATTATGGACCAAAACAGAGAGGATCTGTTTGGAAATACAGACACCCCTAAACAGTTACACACTTCTTGTAGCTTACTAAATGGATTTAGGACTTTGTTCTACGTACCTGTGAAACACTGAATTGCACTCTATAGATGTTTCTATTTCAAGGTATCTTTATTTAGAGGTGTATTGCGTTTGCATGGCAAGGTGTTGGTAGTGGGAGGGGCTACAGGGGTGGCTTTGGTGAGAAGCTGCTGGAAGGTCCCCCCATGTTTGACAGAGCCAATGCCAGCCAGCTCCAAGACGGACCCGCAACTGGCCAAAGTTGAGCCCATCAGTGACCGTAGTAGTGCCTCTGGGAGAACAGATTTAAGAAGGGGGAAAAACTGCTGCACAAAAGCAACTGCAGCCAGAGAAAGGAGTGAGAAGATGTGAGAGCAACAGCCCTGCAGACCCCCAGGTCAGTGCAGAAGGAGGGGAGGAGGTGCTCCAGGCGCCAGAGCAGAGATTCCCCTGCAGCCTGTGGGGAAGAGCATGGTGAGGCAGGCTGTCCCCCCTGCAGCCCAGGGAGGTCCACAGTGGAGCAGATCTCCACCTGCAGCCGGGGGAGAGAGGACCCCACGCCAGAGTAGGGGGATGCCCGAAGGAGGCTGGGACCCCATGGGAAGCCCGTGCTGGAGCAGGGTCCTGGCAGGACCTGCTGCCCCGTAGAGAGAGGAGCCCACACTGGAGCAGGTTTGCTGGCAGGACTTGTGACCCCGCAGGGGACCCACGCTGGAGCAGTCTGTGCCTGAAGGACTGCAGCCCAGGGAACGGACCCACGCTGGAGCAGTTCGTGAAGAACTGCAGCCCCTGGGAAGGACTCATGTTGGAGAAGTTCATGGAGGACTGTCTCATGACCCGATGCTGGAGCAGGGGAAGAGTGAGGAGTCCTCCCCCTGAGGAAGAAGGAGCAGCAGAGACAATGTGTGATTAACTGACCCCAACCCCCATCCCCATCCCCCTGTGCTGCTGGCAGGGAGGAGGTAGAGAAAATCAGGAGTGGAGTTGAGCCTGGGAAGGAGGGAGGGGTGGGGGGAAGATGCTTTTCAGATTTGGTGTTATTTCTCATTACCCTACTCTGATTTGATTGGCAATAAATTAAATTAATTTCCCCAAGTTGAGTCTGGTTTGCCTGTGACGGTAACTGGTGAGTGATCTCTCCCTGTCCTTATCTTTACCCACAAGCCTTTTGTTATATTTTCTCTCCCCTGTCCAGCTGAGGAGGGGAGTGATAGAGCAGCTTTGGTGGGCACCGGGCGTCCAGCCAAGGTCAACCCAACATAAGAGGGGTCTATGATGTTTATACTATTCTGCTCAAACACTAAAAAAGAAGGATCACCTAACATCAGTAACTGTGTATTCTGCTGTATTTGCTACCATACTTCTGCTGGGTTAAATCTCTGTTATTAAAGAGAAGACATTCTCTTAGGCCTTTACTGAATGATATGGAACTGTCATTGCTAAAGAGATCTACATTAGGAAAATGGATATTTCTAAAATTGTTTGCAGAGTAGCAGACAGCAAACAAGAAAATGTTCTGCCTTTATTTTGCATATAATACACTGTGTTTCCAAAAGAAGGATTATGAGATTATCATTCTCTTATGAAAAAATAATGGAACATTTAATGAATCCTAAAGGTAAGATCATCTAGGTTTTTGCCTGAGAAAACTTTAGATGTCTTGGTACTATTCTAAAATTTGTTGGGGAACAAAGGCAAGTACTTGGCTAGTTCTGCCATGCATTATTTAGTAGAGAAAAAAAAAATCTGTTTCTGCGAAATTAGGCTACAATTTAGAAAATAAAATCAGATGAGGCCATTCAATTGCCTAAAGTCTAAAAAATGCTGCAATAAATGTAAACAACTATTGGTAAATTAGTTTAAGCATTATCAATGTCATTTTTTTATCTTGCAGCCCAGGTATAACATCTGCTTTTGAATACAATACCCATTCCTTTCTAGAATTTCAAGCCAGTAGTGATCTGAATTTTATTGTTCAAGACACCAGATGACAAGAGGTAATTTTTTGTTAATACTATTATCCCTTTTACCTTTCATAACACATCTTGAGCTTTCAGGGACTTCCACACCGTGTCTACATACACTGAGGACAAAGGTCATGAAGGAAGAAAAGTAAGCTGAAAGGCAGACACTGTGTAAGTCCAAAGGGGGGTAAGCTGGTTATGAATAAATCTAAATTAAAAAATAGAAGAAGAAACCAATAACTGAGGAAATTCTTCTTCTCCTTTGTTCGCACAGGGCCCAGGTGAATGTACAGTTCAGTCTGTTTAGGCAACAAAATATAAGACCCTCTGGAGATTGGCTTTAAAACTACAGCAGGCAGTAAATACCAAGTGGGGAACAGGGAACTACATGAGCTAACAAACCCTGCAAGCACATGTGCAAATAACTAAGGGAAATTCTGGCTTTGCATCTGTATGTTTTAATGGCCAGAAAGGGAAGTTCTGGGGCAGTCTTCCTCTTGGAGCAGTGAGGACACAAACCAACTTAATATTAATTGTCAGCTTAATAAACTTATAAAAAGAATTACACAAATACTTGCCTATGATTGCTTTGTGATCTCCTTAGTGAACTAAGGGACCCCATCTACCACTGTGTGTCCTGTGTATGCTTCCAGCTTCTAAAAGATATCAGATTAACACCGAATTAAATGAGCCTTTATGTAGTAGATGATGTAGATAATTTCAGTTAAAAAAAACTTACATTGTAGCTTGACATTATAAATTAAGGGTGGGAGAACGTAATGGCTATAGTGCACAATTTGTGGATAAGAAACTGAGACAGGGAGAGAGAGGCATAGCCTGACACACACAAGAAGTTAGACATCTCAGCCTGGGTCTACATAGCACAGTGGGATTAGAGAAAACAATACCAGAAGAAGCAGAACCACAGTGTGGGAAAGAGCCACTGTTGTGTTTGGGCACCAAAAGCAGTACAGCCACAGCAGGGACTCATCACCTATGTCTATAGTGGGAAAGGAAACAGTCCAGAGACACCCTCTAGCTTTTGAGCCAAATGGTACACCTTGGATTGCATCCATACAGTTAGACTCACTTACCCACTAGACTCACTCACTACCAGGACATGGTAGCTTGTCCAAACTGCCTGTTGAGAATGCTCCCTCACCCATACAAAAGCTCAGACGTGGTTTGGGGTTTATCTGGAAGAGTGCTAGCTGGCCCTAGGCCAAAACCATGCCAGGGACTGCATGCTGCAAAGCTGGGTACATGTGCTCAGTCTTAATCCCTAACTCTCCTCAGCTTCCTATTATAGATGCAGCCACTGGGACTAATTAAACTAGGCACTCCGCTGTATTGATATAACCGCAACGCTCCCTTCTGAAGTTCCGATAAACTAAGAAAAACTTCATAACTCTTATAATTCTGACAGACTTTCTGAACATATTAATTGTATTTAGAAACTGTACTTTTCAGAGCATAAACCACTTTTCCTACTAGGTAGTGTGGGGACAGTTTTTGATAATGAAATAAGACCAAAGTTTTTGGTTTCTTTTATTATTATCTCAGTTTTTATTTCTGATATCCTTGCCTCATAGCATGTGGAGACAAGAAATACTCAAGGCCTGAACGAAGTCACACTGCAGCTGAGTGCTGCCATACCAGACATGCTAGAACTCCAACATGAACTGGAGTCAAAGGCTGCCAAATGGTATGCAACAACTGATATTGCCATGCATTTTTCTTGACACCTCTGGCAGCAGAGTGCAGGTCACAGTTTGCTTTCACATGGAGGGGTATCCAGTGCATCGGGAATTGACTGCCCCAAGGGTGGAAACACAGTCCTAACATTTGTCATGGATTGATACAGACTGTACTGGAACAAGGTGAAGCTCCCAAACACCTTTAGTATATTGATGACATCCTTGTGTGGGGCAACACAGCGGAGGAAGTGTTTGAGAAGGGGAGAAGAATAATCCAGATTCTTTTGAAAGCTGGTTTTGCTATAAAACAAAGTATGGTCAAAGCACCTGCACAGGAAATTCAGTTTTTAGGAATAAAATGGCAAGATGGGTGTCATCATATCCCAATTGATATGATCAATAAAATAACAGCTATGTCTCCACCAACTAACAAAAATGAAACACATTTCTTAGGTGTCAGGGGTTATTGGAGAATGCATATTCCAGGTTATAATCTGATTGTAAGCCCTCTATGGAGTGACCTGGAAGAAAAATGATTTTGAATGGGGCCCTGAGCAGCAGCAAGCCTTTGAACAAATGAAACGGAAGGCAGTTTGTGCAGTAGCACTTGGGACAGGCTGGACAGGACAAGATGTGCTTTACACCTCAGCCAGCGATAACGGCCCGACCCTGAGCCTCTGGCAGAAAGTGCCTGGAGAGACTCAAGGTCGACCTGGAGGGTTTTGGAGCCAGGGGTATAGGGGATCTGAAGCCCATTACACTCCAACTGAAAAAGAAATATTAGCAGCATATGAAGGAATTTGAGCCACTTTAGAAGTGGTTGGTACTGAAGCACAGCTCCTTTTGGCACCTCAATTGCCTATGCTCAGATGGATGTTCAAAGGGAGGGTCCCCTCTGTGCATCATGCAGGTGATACTACATGGAGTAAGTGGGTTGCACTGATAACGCAGTGGGCTCAAATGGGAAACCCCAACCACCTGGGAATCCTGTAAGTGATAATGGACTGGCCAGAGGGCTGAAACTTCAGAGTATCACCAAAGGAGGTGACTTGTGCTGAAGAGGCCCCTCTGTATAATAAATTACCAGGAAGTGAAAAGCAATATGCCCTGTGTACAAATGGATCCTGTCATATTGTGGGAAAACATTGACGGTGGAAAGCTGCTGTGTGGTCCTACACAACAAGTTGCAGAAACTGCTGAAGGAGAAGGTGAAACAAGTCAGTTTGCAGAGATGAAAGCCATCCAGCTGGCTTTAGATATTGCTGAACGAGAAAAATGGCCAGTACTTTCTCTATATACTGACTCATGGTTGGTGGCAAACGCCCTGTGGGGATGGCTGCAGCAATGGAAGCAGAGCAACTGGCAGTGCAGAGGTAAACCCATCTGGGCTGCTGAATTACGGCAAGATATTCCTGCTTGGGTAGAGAGCCTGGTTGTAAAAGTACATCACATATATGCTCACATACCCAAGAGTCATGACACTGAAGAACATTGAAACAATAAGCATGTGAATGACATTGCACAGCTTATCAACAAATGTCAAACATGTGCCATGATCAAACAAGCTAAGCAGCTAAAGCCTTTTTGGTATAGAGGACAATGGCTGAAATATCAATATGGGGAAGCCTGGCAGATTGATTGTATCACACTACCATGAACCCGCCATGGCAAGCACCATGTGCTTACAATGGTGGAAGCAACTGCTGGGTGGTTGGAAACATAACCTGTGACCCATGCCACTGCCCAGAAGAATATCTTGGGCCTTGAAAAGCAAGTCTTATGAGAACACAGCATCCCCGAAAGAGCTGAATCAGACAACAGGGCTCATTTCTGAAACAACCTCATAAACACCTGGTCCAAGGAGCATGGCATTGACTGGGTGTGTCGCACAACCTATCATGCACCTATCTCTGGGAAAATTGAACGATACAATGCATGGTTAAAAACTACACTGAGGGCACTGGGTGCTGGGACATTCAAGCATTGGGATACACATTTAGCAGAAGCCACTTGGCTAGTTAACACTAGAGGATCTGCCAGTCACCCTGGCCATGCCCAGTCAAAACCCCTGCACACTGTGGAAGGAGATAAGATCCCTGTGGCACATATAAGGAACTTATTGGGAAAAACAGTCTGGGTTATTCCTTCCTCAGGAAAGGGTAAACCTATTCGTGGGATTGTTTTTGCTCAAGGACCCGGGTGCACTTGGTGGGTAATGCAGGATGGGGGAGTCCAATGTGTATCACAAGGTGATTTAATCCTGCTTAAAAATAATCCATTATTTGAGTTGCATGTTATAGGAATGACTATTGCAGGAACCCCTTGTTGCTAGCCAGCCAAGCTAGGAGCAAGGGGAGGAGTTCATTGCAATATTAAACCCTATAACCTGGCCCAAAGGGACGAGGGGTGGAGATTGTAATGGAAATACATTTAAATTGTTGTAACACATGATCTGAGTTGCATGTTATAGGAATTACTAGAGCAGGAGCCATCTGAACCAATGGAGGACAAGCCTTACAAGAAGCAGTGCCAGTGCAGCAGCAACCCGACCTGAGCTGGCTTTGGTGGCCAGTAACTCCACGCAACACACCACCTCTGCTGTCCTGAGTGACCACCCTAACAGATAGAGCCAAAAGTCACGGACTAAATGAACTCAGTGGACATTTTGTGGACATTTATGGACTTTTTACAGACATTTTACAGGGGTGGTCCATAGACTATGGGAATGATATCTGTGTGTTGTATCAAAGGATGGAAAGGGGGGTGGTGGTTGATGAGGATGTAATGGATAGTGTGGGACCTCAGCATCATGTAAGTGGTGTGGAATGAGGGGTGAAGAATGTGCTGGTTTTGGCTGGGATAGGGTTAATTTTCTTCCTAGTAGCTGATATGGGGCTACGTTTTGGATTTGTGCTGGAAACATTGTTGATAACACAGGGATGTTTTCCTTATTGCTGAGCAGTACTTGCACAGAGTCAAGGGCTGTTCTGCTTCTCACCCCACCCCACCAGCGAGTAGGCCGGGGGGGTACAAGGAATTGGGAGGGGACACAGCCAGGACAGCTGACCCCAACTGACCCAAGGGATATTCCACACCATATGTCATGCTCAGCATATAAACTAGGGGGAAATTTGGCCAGGGGCCACTGCTCGGGGACTGATGGGGCATCAGTCAGTCGGTGGTAAGCAATTGTTTTTCATTTGCATCACTTGTCTTTCTTGGGTTTTATTTCTCTCTCTTTTTTTTTTTTTAATTTTCCTTTTCTATTATTACTATTACTATTATTAATTAACATCATCAATTATTAAACTGTTCTTATCTCAAGCCATGAGTTTCCTCACCTTTACCCTCCCAATTCTCTTCCCCCCCCCATTCTGCTGGGCACAGGGAGTGAGCGAGCGGCTGTGTAGTACTTAGTTGCCAGCTGGGGTTAAACCACAACGTAAGTGCAGAAAAGTGGTTTTAGTTTTTATTCACTTAGAATCTATTTCACAGAAACAGTCACTGCTTCATTTCTGGATTGTGGATATCCCAAAGTGAAAGCTATACAGTTACAGCAAGACAGCCTGCAGAGACTGCAAGAGCCTGCTCATGGACTGTCTGCACTGTTATGAAATAAGAGTCTGAAGGTTAATAGAAGACTTAGCTACTCTCCATATGAACCATGTTTAAACAAGTGTTACGGATACCTTCCTGACTTCTCCATCCAGACTACAGTGGATACAGAAAACCCTGAAGTTAAGAAAAAAGTTTTTCCTGTTTAATGCACAGTTTACAGTTAGATATCAGAACTAAACCGAACTTGTGTAGACATAGCCTGTATTTCATTTGAATTGCTATAGCCACCTCAGTGGCTGCAATTCCTGTTGTGTAACACTGGAATAACAGCAAAGTAGAGGCACAGTTCTCAGTCTGTTGTTTTCCTGTGCTTCACTGCAGTGACTTAAAGATGTGATTTGGTAACATTGCTTCTTCTAAGACTCATGAAATTCTGGTGTTTTTGATTGCTTGCCACAGCCACTTGCCCCATTAAGATGTCTCTGTAAGAAATATGTTGTTACTTAATCTTGCTTTGGAAAAGCTGGAGATCAACAGAAGGGCTCTGACAATCTAAAAAATATGATCTAGAGACAAATATCTTTGTTTAATTTAGGTCCTTTTGTATCTGAGTACCAACATGAGATTTTTCAACTGATACAAGCAGAAACCAAATAATGACGCATTTTCTTCTGAAGCTTATGGAGTAAGGTGAATTTTGATTGACAAAACAGAATAGAAGCATGTTATACTATTAATAATCTTTACTGTTTCAGTAAGTTGCTCTACCTCTAAATTTCATAATAGCTAATCCTGTTTTAGAAAGACAGGTATTTAATTATTTATATTTTATCTCTCTGAGTTTATTGCAGAATTTTATTTTACCTCTACTGATAAATATGTAGAATATACATATAAAAAGGTAGAATATATTTTTGATACTAATTGAACATGGCCAGTTTTGACTAACAAAGCAGGCTGGAAGAGTGTTCCTTTGTAAGCTTATCATTTTAATCAAAATGTGCTCATCTTTAGATTTCATTAAAATTAAGCCAGTATTAAGAAGATAGATCTTAAATTATTGATGTTTTCTCTCTTCTGACTTAGGGAAAGTATTTTTACCTCTGCTGATAAAGTGAAGAATGAATTTTCATCACTTCACAATGCATAGGCACCAGAAAATGTGCAGCACTGAATTACAATGACATACAGTCTCCTATGAGTCATTGTATGGTATATCATCAAATGTCATGCAGTCACTCCTTTTTGCTTCAGGGGATCATTGCTCACCCTTATAATTAAAGGGACTGGTAAAGCTGGTGTTTCTGGACTGGAATGGGAAAAGTTAAACTTATTCATGATAACTGACTGTTTTAGTGAAAGCTGGGTTTCATTATAAACAGATAGTCCATAGCTCATTTGTAAAAGAAATATGAAAATATTGTTTGGCTACTGGAATATATCTGTATTTTCTGCAGCCAAGTGTTGGGGCAGGAAAGACTTAAACTTCCTTATGAATTACTGTATTTTTTTTAATATCTTTTAGCAAGCTCAGCACAGCAGATCCACTGCAATGGGCATTTCAGCCCATCTATAGAACAGCTTAATGCCTTGCTCCATGAAATTCACACCAGCCTTTGATTCACGTAAGGACTGGCAGACTTCCCCGATGCACAGATTCTGCAGGAATTCAGGTTTATCGGGTGTATCTTGACTGTGCAGTCAAATACAGGTAAGCAGGTATGAGTTCATAACATGTTCTGGTAACCTGGAACCATCAATGAAAATGGCAATTGACACAGCACCATAAGAGAAAAACCTGAAGAGGGTACACTTTGCTAGCAAGCCTTGTGTACTACCAGAATCCCAGCAATCTTGCTACCATCACCACTGAACTGAGGACCCTGGATGGAACCAACGCAACAAATGAGACTGTTGCCTAGTTGAACTCATCTGAAAAAAAGGATTGGAGATAAGACTGAGATGATACCAGATGAGTAAATTCAGTCTGCATCCAGAGTAACTGTTTGGCTGACTGTCAATCCAGAGTCTGGATTGCTGATAAAAATAGTCCTTTTAAGTCTTGCAAACATCAACAAAAAGCCATATTTTCAAGACTGCTTCTTTTCCTCTATTTCTCTTTGTGTCTATCTGTTTTGTTAGAGCAAGATAACAGCAGAACTTAAAGGTGAGTTAAACATCCTCCATTAAGAGCTGTATGACAAATCAGAGAACTCTAATGGACATGTCTTACACAAAGGCCTTTGCCTTTCCAATAAATGGGGAATTGAAAGTAGCTTTTACACTGGGATTTATCATCCAAACTTCAATTTATTGAGAGTAATACACTAATACCCATAAATTTAAAAGCAAGAAAGCAATTCAATTTCACTTGCTGGGAACAGCAGGCAATATTACTGTTATCTGTTGGAGAGAGCTCAAGGTATTCTCAGCCTTTCAGATTTCCTCTTATCTCCCCTGGATTTTAAGCATACTCTTCCTTGCAAAACTCTCCAACTATCCCAGAGGTGGACTGAATTTTTCCTGGCCTGCCCTTCTTCTAAGTTAGGTCAAGTTTCTCTTTTTTTCTCTAATTTGCTCTATTTAATTTCTTTGTTTCTGGGGATTTTAAACTAGGAAAAATGGTTCTTCCAATTAATAGAGCGACAGGATGCAAAGTCTTGTTCATATTTTTCTTCTGGACTAAAGAGAATTGAAGCACAGGAAAAATACTGCTTTCCAGTCTCATACCTTTATTATGTCTCCTACCTTGATTTCTGGACTATTGCTGCAGCCTACCTACTTATATTTTTGTCATCTGCTTTGGCTGAAATCTCACAATAGCAGAGATATCTTTAACAATATTTAGGTTATTTTCTATTGGAGAAGCTTTGAAGAAAATGTTAACCCAGAATTATGATTACAGTAAATAACAGTACATAGAATTCCATCTTAGACTAACACACATTTGCATACAGTACTGATATATATATCTCTACAATTTCTATAAACAATTAGACTGTAAGATCACCCTTCTGGGAGGGTCCTAGCTTTTACCAGAAGTACCTTTCACCTAAAAATGATGGGCCTTTGAAATGATTGACTAGCTGCTTTTACACTGCCTGTTTTATTTTCAAAATGCTTTATCCTGGTTTAGGATAATTTCATCTGTAAATAGTGGTCAAATCAGGTAAATGGGTGAATAACAAGTAACCAAAATCTTCACAGGCATGGAAATTCAAGGCCCAAATAGGAAAGGTATAATATCAAGATTGCTCAGCTAGGACAATGATAGTGACTATGAAGGTGATTAGAAGCTAAAGAGAAAAAAGTAATAATGAGATTCCATCTACTGTAATATAGACTGGATAGAAATCACTTTTCATGTGTGAAACCAAGACAGTTTTTCAGGTAAAATGAATGACAGCTTTGCAGACCTGGTTTAAAATTTACTTTCAAAGACCCTAATGAATAAATATCAATTATCTTTTCAGGAGTAAGAAAAGCAATACAGCCATTGTAGCAGTGCACAATTTCAAAAAGAAGAATTACATTAAAAATGAGGAAAACTTCTAGAGAGAAACAAAAAGAGGAAGACAAAACTGCAAAATGTTGGCAGATAACACATTAGAAATTCAAAACAAATGTGCACCATTTGCCAAAATGCTTTTAGAAACATTGCAAAGAAGGAAGTCAGCATGGCTAAACAACACAAAAATGTAGGGTATTTAAAATAACAAAGCACATTTCAAAAACTTGCAATTGTATTAAAACAAAAAAAAGAAAAGAGAAGAGGAAAAGTAAAAAAGAAAAAAAAAAAGAGAGAGAGTTTTAGGTACAGCATATTGAAAGGCATAAAAACCTGGACTAAACCCTTGTTCAAATATGTATTTGGTGAGGGAATCCTCTTCAGAGATGCCTTTGAAGACATGGTCAAGGTATAAAAACATAGCTCAGAGAAGACAAGACCACAACAGACACATGAAATTATTCTTTCCATCCAAGTTTACCAGCAAGCAAGGTAAGGCTTGGAGAGGCATCTGTGTGACAACCCTTTTTACCAAAAAAAAAAAAAAAAAAAAAAAAAAAAAAAAAAAAAAAAAAAAAAATTGGAGGATTTATCTAGAACTGGACTGACAGCAGAAGGTATGAGCAGTCTTTAGCATGTTTTGTTTGTGTTCTTTTTCTTCATTTTTGCGTTCACGCTCATTTCACCAACATTAACTGAACTGAAGTTTCCAGGGTGGGGAAATGCAAGATTAATTCCTTATTTCTAAAACTTTCATCTTTAAGAGTTTACTATCTGAACAATGACCATTGCTGTCTTTTTGGAGATGCTTTTCCAGCTATTCCTCATTAAATGGTGTGGTGAAAGTTGTCTTTATAGCTGTTTGAAGAGAAAACAAATTTGCCAGGGCTATAAACCAAAAAGTATGCCACTTACTTACAAATGTTAAACATTCTTACAGCCCTATTTACCAGAGATACATTGAATCATAGCTAAGCCAATACTTCTTTGGAACAAAGGACTGTCCAAAACTAAGCTAAAGAAAGCACAGTGAACTGTTGTTTTACAGGTTTGGGAATCATTTGCAGCTACTTGTGTTGTGGCTCATCATAAATAATGATGATCATCTAGAAACCAGACACTAAGTGCAGCTGATCCCAGTCGTGCTTCCTGCGGGTTGACTTGATCTCACCTGCTATTAGTCTTCTAAACATTAGGCATCATGTCTAACCTACCAGTTTAGACTCTCTCTCTACTCAGATCTCTATACTCAGAGAGATGTTCTTTCAAAGCATGAGTCGTCCTACCAGTCTTAATATGAATGAAAGGGGAAGCACCCATCTTGCTCCTCCTCAGAGCCAGGAGTTAATCCCAACATCTATGCTTCTAACTTTTATTTGGCAAAAATTAAGCTGGATAAGTCTAGGCCTGACTGATTCATGAACACCTTAAGAAGGATTTTTTTCCTTCTTAATACAGGAGGGACAGCTGTCTGAATCAGATAGTGAATCAGAAGTAACTTGTTTTTTTAGAAGTGTATATCATGTCAACACACAGAGTTTTCACAAAAAGTTACACTAGCTAAATCCTAGTATCTCCTGGTTTTGAGATAAAGTGCATTTAAAGCAAATGGGAAAAAAATGGAGCCAACAGCTTATTGAATATATTAGATTAGACTTGATATGGAAGTGATTGAAATATTTTCACACTAGTTTTCATGTAAAGGAAATGTTCAGGAAGAAAGTGTAATGAAGTATAATCCTGTTTGTCTAGGTATATAAAGTACATGTATGTATAAACAGATACATCTATGATATCTTTGCAATCAGTAATGATAAAGGGTAAACAACTGCCTTCATTCTCTGGATATTATTTAAAAGTTGTTCCCTGGACTATTAAACACTAAATGTTTTGCTTCTCTGTATGAGAAGGCACACAACTGAAAAAGCTGTACTTAATATTTCAGATTGATTTTGAAAATTGGTATATGGGATTACACTTCAAGTTTTCAGTTCCATTAAAAAAAAAATGGGCAATTAGAACTATCCTTACTATGGAGGAGAAGTAATGCTTTCCCTTAATTAAAGTAACTTGTGTATACCCATGCCTTTTTCTTGCAGTAAGATTGTCTTCATATAAAACTGATTTTCTCAGCTCTATAGACGGGGCCAAGGCTTTCCCCTGAGCTAAGGTTAATAATGTAGAAATCATTCAACCTGACAGCTTGAACCAACTTAAATGTGAAAGAACAGAAACACACTCTTGTTCTTGTCTGCTGATATGTCAGAGCCAACACCAGTAAATTTGCTGTTCAAAAAGCTCATCAGAAAGATGAGTTAACCCTTTTTTTTAATATGTCACAAAAGCCTATTAAGAAGTGTGACAGAAGGGATGAAAAGGAATAAATAAACAGATGTAAGTCATGTGTTATACTGAAATTAATGTCACTGTGCATGAATTCAGAAGTAATGTGATAAAGAACCATGGAAAGACATGATTCAATTACAAGAATACAGCTTTCAAAAACATCTGGAAACAATGCTGCTATTTTCACACCTTTTAACCAATCAGTTCCAGTTTCACACAGAAGTCTCAAGTGGACCTTAATTCCTTAATGCCATAAATTGAGTTTTAAAGTCTAAAACTAAAATATCCTAGGATTAGAGAAGTGACTTATTACATTTTTACTTAAACTAATTACACAATGTAGTGATGAAGACTTTGCAACTCCCTTTTGTTGGTCTTTTGCTGGAAGATGTAGCAATTAGGAAGTAAGAACCAGTAAATCAAATAAAATTATTCTCTTAAATTCACATGCATTTAAGAGAACTGGCTCGAACAACGGTCCACCTTACCAAGTTGCTCCCTGCCAAGTAGGGATTTACACCAGCCACAAAGCAAATGAAGTCCAGCCAAGAATTGTTATTATTTATAAGCAAGATGCTTCTGAAGGACTGACTGATTTCAGATTAACTATCACACTTCAAATGCCTTTTCTAAAGCAGACAGTTTTCTTGGAACTGCACAACAAGGGAATGCTGGCCAGCTTTTCCCCCAGAATTTCCAGGGCTTCATACCTTTGGTTATAGCACAAAATAAACTTGTAGTGGGCACAAACGAGCAAAGGAGCACAGTGATTGGGGGCGGGGGGGGAGTAACTGGTATGCTTCATAACTCAGTCAGGTTTTATTAATATTTTGTAAGAAGATTTGGCACCGAAAGATCAATTCTTAATTTACCTAAACCAGTATTAACAGGTTAAACCTCGGGAAAACTTTCTAAAAGTAAGAATAATCAAACACTGGTATAATTTGTCATTTCAGTAGGGACATTTTGATAATAGAAAGTGGAGGGGGTGGTGGATTGTTTAGTTTTGTATTTTCAGGAACAGGTAAAATATAAGTGTCAGGAATCATTTAAAAAGAGTTGGTTCAGCTGTGGCCTGCGAGAAGGAATTGTGAGTTTCCTTTCAACCCTGTTTCCTATACAACATTCATTCCAGAAATAGTTTTTCTTCATTTTAAGCGGTTATTTAAGGATAGTAATAGTAAAAGTGATTCTTCAGCATCTTGTAATTGTTAAAATTTGTTTCATCAATAATGAGAGGTGAAATGGATTTCTGTTGCAAAGGTAGTTTTACTAAACTATTAGACTTTACCATAGATATATAAATATAAAGTAAGGGAATTGTGGTAGCTTGTAGTCAAGAACACTTTGTTCACCTCCTTGCTGCTACTATATATCTCTTTTCAATTTTGTTTACCTTTCTATTTTTAAAATTTTGTTTAATTTTCAGTTTGGTTTAACAAAAGCTGCAACACAACAATATTGGTTGCAGATGATTCAGGAGCCTTTTAAAAGTAGCATATATTTCAGGGAAATGTTCCAAAATTAGATTCTGGCATTATCAAATAAGATTACATAATACTTATATTGCTTTTGAAATTAATTGTTCCCATGTAAATAAAATCTAGTACATAAATATGCTGTTCAACAAAACAGATGGCATGTAGCCCCTTTAAGGCATAAATTTACACATTTCTTCTGAACAGATGAGATATTGATCTAAACACTTTGTTACTATTATTTCTCCTAGTGAGTGGCAAAGATGCCCCATTTCACCAGACAAAAATATAGTTGCAGATGCACAACAACAGGGAAAAGAAATAAGTTGAAGACGGGGATTTTGATTTATGAAAGTAAAAGAGTACAACAGACAGATAAAATGAAATAGAAGATTACAAAAGGGAAGAAATAAAACCTTAATGGGGAGTGGGTGGAGTGGACCACAGAACACCAGCTGAAAATAACCCTTGCTTGTCATACTGGGAGGTAGCAAAACAGCCTCAGCCAACTCAACGGTCTCTCTTACCACGCAGTACTGGACACACATCCTTAAAATTAAATACAATGGAAAATGTCCAAGAAAGACTGAAAAAAACCTGCCCCAAATCATCAGGGTTTTCTTTAGCCCAGTGGCACTAAAAGTGCCTATCAAAGCAGAGAAGAAAAAAAGAAAGGTAACTAGATTCTTAGAAAAGTATGTCAAGGAAGAACATTAAACAGCTAGGGAACATGTATCTTACTGCTTCTCTTGTCTTCTATACTATTCTTAACAAACTTCCTCAAATCTTTTCTAATAATTTTCTTTCTTTCTTTCTTTCCTTTTTTTTTCTGCAGCATGGTTAATTTTTCAATTTGAAGAGCTATTGGTATAAAACATGCCTCATTAGCTTGTGGGAGGTAGCTAGGATTCATTAATTCAGCTCTCACTTCATTTGCTTTGCATACACTCATAATTAGCTTCAGAATAACTTTGGTAACTTCAGCAGATTTATAGCTTCAGTTTTATTCTACATTTCAGTTTTTCCTCTTGTTCTAATGTGTTGTATGAGTTTTAAAAAATCAGGAAGAGCAATGTTTGCTTTAGGAAATAATTTAATGTTGCAATTTTTAGAGTGACAGTCTCTCTACATCCCTCTGCTCAGCTACGTAAACAGTTAAAACGCTAAGCCTTGCATAATCTCAGATGACGTTTTCTTACAAATAGGCAGAAATTCCCACTTTATCTGGCATGCATTCTCTGGAGAAGCAAGAGAATCTTGAGCAAGAGGAGGGGAAATAAACCCTTCAGAAAAGTCCCAGAACTTTTATATAAATTATCATTTTCTTGGCATATATGCCAAGGTACCACCACCAGAAAGACGGGAACATCCAGAAAAAAGCCACAGCAACCACTAGAGATATTCCCTTGGAATTTCTGATGCTGTAAAGGAGCTTCAGTGAAAAACATCCACGGTAGAAATAAGGTGTCCAGTCCCCTACAGACACAATTTGAGAACTGAGCCGGTCAGAGCACAGGGCAAGGGCGGGAGTTATAAATACAGTGTTAAGAGCAATGCTGCAAAGGCTGCTGTTTTTCTGGCTGAAACAGAAGTCACTCACAAAGCTCTGGAATCTGTGTGCACTTATTGTGTGCTCAGCCAGTGTGAACTGTCTGCAAAGCCCACCAAAAACTCCTTGTTCCAGTATTTCCCACAGAAAACCAGAAACCTATGAGTTAATGCTTTGTAGCTATTATGCATTTCCCTTACTTCAAAGCCAGCGGACACAGTCTGAAACAAAATGAGGTTCTGAGGAGGTTTTACCAATAAGCTGCAAGTGGTTCAGTTTATGGTAGGAGAGAAGTAAAGTGATATTGTAAATGTTAATAACCTTCCAAAGTCTTACTAATTGCTCTGCATGGACTGCTACCTCATGGCTTCTCTGTAGCAGTCCATATACTGACTTCATGATACATGATCTTGGAGAACAACTATCCCTCACAGTTAGCCAACATGTGAGCAGGCCACTGAGCCAGGCTGATGATGTTCCTGCCACACTCCACATGTCTCTAAGAAATATGGTTTATTTGCTCCTAAGTACCATCTTCATTTTAGATCAAGGGTTAGACTCTCAGGGATGCCATCAGTCCATACCACTGCCACCAGAGGAGCACTTGGCAAGCCCAAGCCCAACACTTAGTAATATCCTTACATATGTCATAAAACCCATAGGTAATTTCACCCTGCATGCTCACAGGAATGATTAAATGACATCCCTTCAACACCAGACCACCTTGCAGAGCAAACTGTTGACTGGGATCCAAACATGCAGCAAATTGAGCTGACTTGGTATGTGAAGAGTCCTGGCAGAGTCTCATGAGCAGAAAGTGTGTTTGAGAAGCTTGTTGTCCTGATCAGATTTCAGACAGCTCCTGGCACCCAGAGGGAAACAAGGGCAGCCTGTTTTCAATAAAACCTTGGTCACCTGTCCCAGATCTTTGACTCTGCGATACCATCCCTCCCATACAAAAGTCTTCCCTGAGAATGCCAGTAAAAGAATTGTGTATTAAGTTGGACCTGCTACATGGCGAGCACAAAAGAGAGTCAAGCTATATCACTGAGGAGATGGGTACAAAATCCTTTGTGATCAGTTTTGATGTAGAAATGTCAGAAGTTGCTCGTATGCCTAGGCAAATGCAAGAGATTTTCATTCTATCAGTACATAATTCTTTTTTTCATTTGTCAGATTGTTCTGGAGGTAGTTGGTGCTCAGATTCCCCTGTCTATATCACACCATAGAACTCATTCTGATTTTGTTCTCATTTTGCTATAACCTTTTGTACTACAGTCTTACTGTGCCACCAGGCTGGACTCCCATTACCCCAGTATAAGCTGCAGGTTCCTTCAGCCAGCAGGTACCAGGGTGCCCCGTCAGCTTTTGGAGCTGCCCATCACTCTGGAAGGTGGCTGACGGTGACGTTCCTCAGACATCCAAGTGCCCAACACCACCAAATATTCAGAAGGAAGGCAAGGTGCCCTTTTTAACCTCTAAAACCTCCACATGATATGCCTATTCACAATATGAAACCCCTACAAAACCTACAGAAGTGTAAATGAAAGAAGATTAAAGAGGGGTGAATTTAAGGGTACCTGCTGGCACACCAAAGTGTACAATATAAGGTTGCAGTCCTGTCCTGACATATACCTAAGAACAGCAGAGCACTGAAAGTCCTTATGAAAAATTCTGCTCAGTTCAGTACCTAATAATGTGTGTTTAAAATATGTTCATAACTGTTGTATACACTATCAGTAATTTTTCTCTATGTTTCAAGTATGGGCAATTCAGGGTTATCATTTTTTGGTGTCTGAGAACTGTTACTCAAGGTCTATAAAGGGAAGGCTGCAGGGCAGGTGTTCTGGAATATCAAGAGAGTTTACCACAGGGACAGTGCTGTTTTCCAGAATAAATGTATTGTTCTGCACTGGGTGGGGTGGAGGGGCAGAGAGAGAAAGGGAGTGCAGGGCTCTTTCAGCAAGTCAGTAAGAAAGGCCCAACAATAAATAGCATATTAAAATAGATGCTTTAAGAAAATAGAATAAAAAAAGGACTACAGATAAAAGAGTAAATCTTACATCCCTTCAAATGCTGGAAACCCTTCCATGGATGGGATCTGCATGGCATACCATGGGAAAATCCATCTGGGGTCCATTTGATGCTGCGTGAAATCGGGGTTCCCAGCACCTGAAGGGATGTAAGATTTACTCATTATCTATATCCCTTTTTTTTGCTCTATCTTCCTGAAGTAGCTATTTTAATTTGCCATTTGTTGTTGGGCCTTTCTTAGCGATATCCAGAAAGAGCCCTGGACCATGTCTCCTCACACACCCCCCTCCACCCCCTGTGCAGAACACATATCTAGACAACAGTTGCTATAGAATAGCTGTGATGCTTTAAATTTGTGCCCTACCTTAATGATTTCCCTATGCAGCAAGACCCTTCTTACTGACACACTCAGCACACAGTCAGAGGCTGCTGCTTGCAGCAGAGCAGAAATGCCCGAAACCAATTTGAGAAACTTTAATTCCTGGGCCTGCCGAAGCCAGAACAGCTCTTTGTCAATTTTCCGGGTGGTGATCTTGCTTTTATCATCCCAATTATCCACCACACAAATGGAGAGGTCTTAGGTGAAGTATCTAAGGTTGCCCATGCCTTAGTCTGATGTGGAACCTTTCTTCTATAAACACTAAAATAGATCATGACAGACCTGGCAGGATATGAGGACTAATTGCTGAAAGAATCCATATTTTAAGCTGGGGAAAGTTTTGCAAAGTTCTTATTAATATTTGAAAAATGCTATTTCTCCCTGCCTAATGCATCAATACTGCCTCTGCCTCACACACTTTCTAGTTAGAACAGAGCAGTGAGTTGCACGAAGCCATCAACAAATGTTTTTAGCCACATTTTCTCCTCTCCTTTCCTAATTATTTGCTGTTTAAGAATTCAGTCAAAAGACTTTAAAAGTTTCCTATAATAAGGCAAAGACTGCTGAAACAGAACATAGATTCAGCACTAAAAGACTGTCTCTGAGTTTTTGAGAGAGGCAACAAATTGCTTTAAAAAAAATTACAAGCAATGCTGTGAAAGTTCCAACATCTGGAAAAGGATTTGTGTTGCTAGCTGCCATGAATAGTCTTTAATTATACTGAGCATCTTTACACCAAAGAAACAGCGTTTATCAGCACCAGACGCTGGGCTGCAATCAAATGCGCACAGTGAATTCTAGCTCCAAGAATTTAAAGATGCATTGAAAAGTTGTAATGAAGTGTACAATTGGAGACATTTAACGGTGATTCTGACCCAGTATGAGCCAAGCAATTGTCTGAAATCACTGGAAGCTGGTCTGGTGGCTATTCAAAGTCTAGACTGAAGAGCTGATTGAGCTTGCATATAATTTTTTTAACAACTTAAGCTTTCTGACTTCAAACCAATGGGGATGCATGCTGCATGATTGAGAGGAACTTTGACTAAATGCATTCAAATTCTGTCGTTATATCTTGACATAGTCCAGCTTTTGAACACTTCAGGCTTGATTTTGCGTTCTAAGTGGAAGACAGCAACACAACCAGAGGGCCTGGGGCCATTTTTCCTGTTCTTTTTCTCATAAACCACCATGAAGCAGAGAAATTTCAGCAAGAAATTTGGACCCAGATCCCCATGGCCTCTCAAATCTTTCATAGTCAGGTTTTGACAGCAGAAAGACTCCAACCACATCCTCACATGTATTTTGCAGAAGTGTTGTCAAGACTCTAAAATCATTACACTGCCTTTTGCCACTTGACTATGCAATTCCCTCATAGACATATCCACTTCATAAGTCCCTTTTTTGCTGTTATAAAGATCTGTTACATGATGAAGTGCAATATTATTGCAATTCACCTGTCGACTGAAAACATCAATTTAAACACAGTTCATTCATAACAAATCACCTTTTAAGATTAAAAAGTGGTCTCTTGTCATTAACAAAGAAGCTTTCATGTAAGAGGAAGATGGAGATAATACTTGGGATACCATCAACTGACTGTAGCTCTATCACTTAACTGAGAAAAATCCAGCAATTTTGCTTGGATACTTAAAAGCTATGGATACATGAGAATGGAGGTGTCACAAATGAGTGGTTTGGACCGCTTAAAGAATCACCGTCAAAGGTATTAGCAAAAGTGATTTAATAGGAATTTATAAAAATGCAACTTCACAAAGTTCGATGGCAAGGTTCACTATTACAAAGGAAAATCAAGTTAGAATCAAACTAGAATGATTTATACAGAGACTGAAAACACCAAAGTGTGAGGGATAAACATAGAAAGAAAGATCAAGCTAGATTTGATTCTTCATGATTTGTACAAATATCGGGGATGCAGAAAGGTAGGTGAGACCCTCCTGTTGAGTCACAAAGTTCAGAGAATACCTCTTGCTTTCTGAACTCCTGTCGAGGCTTAGGTGCGGCTGGATCTACTCCTAGTCCCAGACTTGGTCAGTGGTTTATGTCTAAGGGATTAGGTGTGTAGCAGCAGTCTGAGATTCATTTACAGTTTGACGTAAATGATAAGATTTAGTAACACTTAATCACTGATTAATTTAATATTTACAAAGCGATTCAATAGACTATACCTAGATTAATGCACACGTGCATGCACACAGTTACAAAGATATATATATATAAAAAGAGGTATACCTGTTAAAAAGTCCCCTCGAGTTCAGTGAAATATTCCCATCAAACATCTCAGCATTTCTCAACAGGCGAAGGGTTGAGCCTCAAGGAGTGAAGGGTATCAGCCCAGGTCCCATCGTCAGCTTTTGGCAACGGTCCTCCGATTTTTGCAAACTAGAACTTGCGAGCTCTGAGAGGCGTCCAACTCAGCGGGAGAGGCTGGTCGCAGCCCCCTGTGGTCCAGGAGAGCTCAAAGGGCCTCGCTTGGGACAGCTCTTTATAGGTTCACAAGATGATTGGCTTTGGTCATTACAATCTCATTCTGGCCATAATTCTTGTCACGTAATGTTATGGGTTTGTGTGGCACGGGTTTTTTTGGTAGCAGGGGAGGGGTCCGCAGGGCCGGCTCCTGGGAGAAGCTGCTGGAAGCTGCCCCGGCTCGGAGCCGGACCCGCCTCTGGCCCAGGCCGAGCCCCTCAGCGACGGCGGGAGCGCCTCTGGGAGAAGAGATTTCAGAAGGGGAACGAACGCCCCGTGAGGGAGTCGGGGGAGCGGGATGTGAGAGGAACCCCTCTGCGGATCCCGAGGTCAGGGAAGGAGGAGGGGATGCCCCCGCAGCCCGCGGGGAGGCGGCAGGCTGTCCCCCCCAGCCCGTGGAGGGGAGCGGGGGAGCGGATGTCCCCCAAAATGGCGGCGGCTCCCGCGCTGGAGCAGTCTGTGACGGAAGGACTGCACCCTGCCTGTGGAAGGGAGCCGCGCTGGAGGAGTCTGTGAGGAACTGCAGCCCGCGGGAAGGACCCACGCTGGAGAAGTTGGGGAAGGGCTGTCTCCCGCGGGAGGGACGGACCCCACGGCGGAGCAGGGGCCGAGCGCGGAGTCCTCCTCCCCCTGAGGAGGAAGGAGCGGCAGAGACAAGGGGTGAGGAGCCGACCCCAGCCCCCGTCCCCGTCCCCTGTTCCCCTGCGCCGCCGGGGGGAGGAGGTGGAGAGAACGGGGAGTGGAGTTGAGGCGGGAAGGCGGGAGGGCTCCCGGGGGGAAGCTGTTCTCAGGTTGGGTTTTGCTTCCTCATAGCCTTGTTTTGGTTTGATTGGTAGCAGATTAAATTGATTTTGCTTCTTCCCCAAGTTGAGCCTGTCTTGTGACCGTAAGCGAGGAGTGATCCCTCGCCGTCCTTGTCTCGACCCACGAGCCTCCCTTTATATTTTCTCCTCATTCCCCCCGGCGCCGGGGGAGGTGGGGAGGGAGGGAGCGAGCGGCTGCGCGGTGCTTCGTTACCGGCTGGGCTGAAACCAGGACAGGTAACCACAACAGTGAGTCATGATCTAAGCAGCAGGGGTCTCGGGCACGGATCCAGGTGCAGTTAGGGGGTGCTTAATTGGGCACGGATCCAGGTGCAATTAGGGGGTGCTTAATTGTCCTGACTTACTGTACCATATCCAGTATAAGCAAGTATCGAGCTGTCCCAACTCATTGTACGACAACACAACGTTGGCTAGTCCTGACACCACAACGTGACCGGGGGGGGTGGGGGCAGCACCACCACAGGAGGTTACCCAATATTGTTCATAATTAAATGGAAAAAGGGGTGGAGTGATCATCAAGGATTATTATCTAAAAGACAATTCAATTTCTGGATTTTTAACACATGAAAAAAGAAGGGTTACCCATCCGAGTATGCCACTTTCTAGCTGTGATGAGTTCTTCAAGCAAAGTGAATCGAAACAGAAAATAGTCTACAGAGAGTGTGAAACAGGCCCTCTGTTGACCAGAAAATCTTTCCTTCCCTCTGACCCTGTCCAGATGCGCATGAACCCATCTCCTGGCTATGCAGAGCTAAGGTGTCCTGGCAGAGGGGCTCTTAGCAGGTGTCTGTAAGTCCCAGTTCAGCTCCAAAGCCACCTATCACTTTCCCCCAAAGCCTTGCAAGTGCTCCCTCTCCTAGAAGGGCAGGGAGAATGTAGCCTTTATAAAAGCACCATGAAAAGCCATATGATAAATTGATGTTCTTTCGGTCTGAAATTAAAACTTATGTCAATTGTAATGGCAGAAATATATGTTTTAAATTGGACTCAAATTGCTTTCAGCAAAAAGACATTTGAAAGCATCATGAGCAGATTGAAGGTTCCAAAAAAATAGCAGCTGCCAACATCACTAATCCCTGGAGTGCTGCAGAGAACAAAGGAGCGTCTCCCATTGAATTTTGCCTGCAGAAAGCCACTGCAGCCTGGAGTGGCGGGATGTGTGGAAAGCACATATTTTTAAATGAGCATTAGGAGCTGAGTAGGTCAAAATATAAACATGAAAAAAGCTTGGTATTTCAAATAAAATGGAAGTCTACCAGTGCAACTGAATGCAGCCTGAATTACAAAGCTGCAGATTTTTGCCTCGCCAGGATTCAGCTCTACAAGTGCTTGATCAGTCACCCTAACAATAGGACAAGGCTGTGAACTGCTTTGCTGGCTCACCAGAGTATGTTGTTGGCATTATCCTGTAATGAAACAACAAATTCTATAGATGAATTTTGCTGCCAAAGCAATTTCTCTCATTTTCACCTTAAAAAAACCTGCACAGTAATTAACTTCACAGCAGTTCATTTGGCAAAGTAATACAGTACATAGAATAAAATATTCATTAATAATTGACTATGAAAACTGTAGTTAAACTACATTCAGCTAATGTAATAGCTCACAGTTATAAGAATACAGAGGGCATGGTTCTTCACAAGAACAAAATATTTCAATCCAATACTGTTTGAGAGTGATTTTGTAAAGAATAACTGTAGTAAAACCACAAAGGGCCCACTACAAAAAGAGAGGATTGCTGGGGATGCAGAGAGTACTTTGTATAAAATTTTGACCCATAATACAGAACACTTCTGAGAATGAGATCATTGACAATTTCTCCAAACCCAAGTAATGTATTTCTTCTAAAGGTTTCCAAGGGACAGCCAATGGTTTCTTTTCAGTGAGGACTCAAACTGCAAGGAAACAAAGCTGTGTTACAAATAACAAAACCTACTAGCAACATGTGTTGACATACAGTGGAATACAAAATGAAATCACTGATAATTGTGCATTGAATCAAGCCTTTTGTTTCCATATTAAAGCTCTAGTCTTCTCCTTTTACATTGTCTTTCCACAGTCCCCTTAATTTCAATTTGCTGTTCCTTAATCAGAAGCAAAATATAGTCCTACTTACCATGTTTGACTGTGATGTGGTGCATTTTCTTTCTCTCTCTTATTTCTTTGCATGTATCAAAATTTGCCAAGTAATTTTTCTGCCTGAAAGAGAGCTTGAAGCTCAGTGGAGCTCCTGTCTAATGCTTCAGCTTTCATATGTTAAGTGTCTGCAAAACCTTTTAGGCAGAAAAGAAAACAAAGGCAATAGGAATATTTTTTCCCAGGCTGTTTTTTTCCACTGTGTAGCTCACCTTTCATGATTATTCTACCCATGCAGCCTGACTTCTGCTGGAAAGTAAACCAGAAACAGAGAATCAATATGTCCTGTCCAAAAACAAGTGTTAGAAATGAGCATATAAGAACTCCAGAATGCAGAAATACATTTGATAAGAAGGATAGAAACATACTTTTAAGATTGTTATCTATTTCCTCACAAGCGATCAGATTTTCCAGGACATGAGTCTCAATCCAAGGTCAAGCTTTCTTTGAAGCTTCAGAGTATTAGAAACTATGGTCCAGATTCCAGCCTTTCAACAGATAGAATGTCCAGGATTCTGTTTGACCTTAATTATAGACACCTGATTTAGGTATCTATAGGCACGCTAGCTGTCTAAACTCCCCCTTGTAGTCCATGGAAATAGCCAATACAATCAAAATTTCCTGCAGAGATACTGAGCTGACCAGCCACGGGGGCATCAGTACAGTTGCCCATGCTCACAGATCCTTCCTGCCGTGTGCAAAATCTGCACAGAGTGGCAATATTATGCAAGACTTATAAGAGAGACATGAAATTAAATGGCCTGTATGTCCATTTTTGGATGAGGTGAACGACTCTCCAGGCTCCCTTGGCTGGGAGCAGAATCCAGCTGCCAACACCACAGTGTGTCCAAGATGCCACAGGACACCTGAGACACTTGCACAGGCTGAACGGACATGGTGTAGGACTCACAAGAGATCTTCACCTCCTGGAAAGGCAGCTCAAGCCCAGGCAGTAAGTCTCACACGGTTAAGTAGCACCAGTTGCTATAATGAGGTAGCTGAATCCCACACTAGATCTCCACACAGAAGGAGTTAGACAACTGGTGGGCTTGTAGACACCTAAACGTAGGTTTCTTATTTTGAATTAAATCCCACCGTAAAAGTCTGCATGTGAAACCCAACTTCCCCAAGTTTCAAACAAGCTTAAATGGTTCTGATTCACACTATACACTTATCACCAGAATACCAAATAAGAAACCAAAGTGTTCATACTGAATAAATTTAAACCCCAAATCCCAAACTTCTCTCTTGCATTCATGCCAAGTGTGTATCCTATCGCAGAGAATCATCTCTGTCCCCATCTGTGCGTCTAGTGTTTCTCAACTAGAGATGCATGAAGTCTTTTCCTTTTTTTAACTGTGAAAAAAACAGTGACGTTAATCTCATTAGAACCAAGCATATCTTTTTTTTCCTAGTTGTTTCAAAACTTCCAATTGCAAAAAGAGAAAAAATAATTTCTACAATCATGCGGTAAAAAACAGATTTTGCTTACTGAAACCAAGAGTTTTGAAACTGGCATTGAAAGGACAAAGTCTGTTCAAATCCTTCTTCAGACAGCGTTTCCAGCTGCAAGGGCAGAGAGTACTATATGTAGGCATTTATAACTATAATCACATTTCTCCCTTAGATCTTGTAAATTGAAGGGGGAAAAAAAAAAGAAAAAATGACAAAATTCACTAAAGGAAACATAAATATGTACTTGTTCTTTGGGGTTTCTAGGAACTCACATAATCATCTTTCATCACATACACAGTCTAGTTACATTTTCAAACAAAATAAAAAGCACTAGAGGTGAGTATTGGCTAGGTCAGAGCCCCTTTTAATAGAAGAACAGAAGGTCTTTAATAGTACACACAGTATACAACTATTTTGGATAGCAAATGAGAGCTAAATTTCCTACTGGAAACATGGGATGAATGTAGGTAACCTGTTTCATCATTACACTGACTATTAACTAGAATTCTTATTCTCAGAAACTATCTACAGTCTTTTAAAGGCTGTAAGTAGCCAGGACATCTGTCACTTTCAAAAGAAAATTAAAGTTTCATAATAATAGCAGAATAGAGGAATAATTTACATTTTTAATATACCTATCACCTTTTCTAAATTATCATCAGAGTATCATTCCATGAGAAAAGGAAAAAAAAAATCCCTTCTTTCAAAACAAATAGTTAAAGAAGAATAAAAAGACCTGGAATTAGGCAGTCAGCTGTAGCTTGATGCTTTTATAGCTCACTGCCAAGAGAAAGTTGCTGCTACACAGGTGAAGGATTCCCAGAGATATTCAGGTGATGTTCCTAACATCACCTAAACCCAGTATAATTGTACAAATCAACAGCAGAGCAATGAAGAGTCCAGGCAATGGAAAGCATTAGGTTTCTAAGCAGTAACCAACACCTGAATTTCATCCAGCTGAAGGCAGAGCTGCACAGAAGTGAGCTTCACTCCACTCACAGGGCAAGTAGCATTATTTTGCCCTAAAAAGAAAAGCAGAGTGTATTTCCTCCAAAGGGAGTTAATTTCAACAGTTCTGTCTACTGATAACTAAGGTGCAAATGAGCAAGGCAAGCCTCCCATCCAGGAGGCACAAATACAGAAAGTTCATACTAGCAGCTCTGCTAGAAATTAGCAACTGGACATCAAAGGAGAATTTCTAACTGCTGAGATGAGATAGTAATTCACGCTTAGATTTGACCAGGATGCACTGCAGACTTTTCTAATGAAATAATACCCCATAAAAAGCAGACTGAGATTTCTTTCTTTACCAATGTGTTGCCTCACCTTCTTTTTGGCTGGATTCTGCTTGTTCATACCCAAAATCAATTGCCATGCTAATTGCATTAAAAGAAAAAGATCTAATGGATTTTTAATGAAAAGAGACCAGGATAAAAGCCCATTGCATAGCCAAGGCAGACAACCTGTTTAGCAGCAGGAGGTGATTCTACTAAGTGCAAAGATAACATTTATTCAGTCTTATCTAATGACAGCTTTCATTTATTTTCAAACTCCCCAAATGAAATCATTCACCATTTAAACAAGAGACCTAATCAAGAGATTCCCAATTTCAAAATGTGATGGACTAGCAAAGGTCTGACATTTGAACCTGCCAACTACACAAGGATTTTTGGTAGCATTTCAAAAGTTTCTGTGATACTTTATATACAGATTTTTTTTGTAAATTTTTAAACCTCCAGTCTTAAATACAGCAACTTTTCTGTGAGCTTCATAGGAAAGAAAGCCACATTCATAACTTCAGTGAGGGACTTGGGATTCAGTGTTTCCAGGTACTCCTCATCTCCAAAAATCGGGTCACATACCTCAGTATTTAGGTACACCTTCAGGTACCTTTCTCTGTATTTTCCAGTAACACCAATTTTAATCTCTATTAAGTAACACAGTCTATAAATAATTAACTCTATTAAATCCATTATGATCTCAGGTTGAAATGCATCATCACTGTCACTTTCACTTGTGCACACTCTCTATATATATTGATTTATGTTATTATTTTGCCTAAGAAAAGAACAGTTGGCCTTCAGCTGTTTGGCTCCCTTGAAAATGTATTTCCATACTTCATAAGCACATAAAGTAGTTTTGTTTGCATATTCTTCCTCTCAACTTGATTTTATTGAGACCAGGGGAATAAAACATGCAATGCTAAGCTCCTTTCCTGTTCTTTTTCCCTCTCAAAAAGAAGGGCTTGTTTCTTCCCATTGCTATAGTTACTCAGCACAGTACATAAGCCCTTTCAATTCTGAATGTTAGTAAACTCTGAACAAAAGATGATGGGGTTTTAGCTTATGAAATGTCATTCAATTATAGCTCAGTATACAAACAACCTGTTACTGTGTATCTACATCACTGGAAAGTCTGCGTGCTATGCGGATGCAGAGACTTAAACCAAACAAGCTAAAGCTAACATCTTCAAAGCCAAGTGGCTAGTCATCATTCAATGTTATTTGAGACTCACATCGTCCATGGGCCTGTGTGTGTACCCAGTGTGCCTCACAGAAACTAAAGAATCCCACTGTGCAAGGAGATGAACAACCACATACATAAACATAATGCCTGTTTCTGTTCTATTAAGCAAACCCCTCCTGATGCTCTTGAGACCAGACTTCTTGATTGGTCAAAGGCAAGGCAGGATAACAGCAACGATTTTGGATTGCTCACCACCTGTATGCAAACACACAGAAGTCAATCTACAGAGGTATTTACTGGGATACAGAATATTCCCTCAGCTGAACGGATCCAGATGCTCATTTAATAGTCCATGCCAGATCTGTTCTTCCTGACTAAGCCATTTCTCTTCCTGCAGGTTGCAGTGCCAACAGGCTTCTGAGGCACAAGATGCTGCTCAGCCCTGCACAGAAATAGCTGACTTACGGGCACGCACTGGCTAGCCCAGCCATAATCATTTGACAGAAACACATTTCAGAGCAAGTTGGCTTTCTCTTTGGAGGTGGACAGCACTGGACCTTCTCGATCCATTTTGCTCCCCCAGTTCTGCTATATGTAGAGCTGATTACCTCCCCAGCCTGATGTCTATAGGCATTTCAGCATATGCAGTATACCAATTCTCTAAAAGGATCTAAGTATCATCCTTTTCAGAAGCTGATCTTTTAGGGAAAGGGGGATGGACAGTGCCACTGAGGTACTACTGGGGTGGCAAGGTGAACAGTTTCAACAGTGATCTCATACTGGAAACATGTTCCTGCTTACTCCATAGTCAGTGTTACTTAGTGGAGGTGTGACCAGCTGGGTGAGAGTATCTGAGGGGCAGTCCAGTAAAATGGTGCAAGCCGAAACAAGTGGGCATGCCCCAAATGGTCTACCATTCCAGTGTCCATGTCCTGGTGTGAGATTGGTCTAAGGTATTGAGCACTTTTTAAAATACACAGGCCTGCCCATACCTGGAGTTGCTCTGAAAAGGACAGGATCATTTCATGTAGAATATTTACCCAACCATAATACTGTTCATGTAACAAACAAGATTGTGCTTACCCACACACTTCAAATTCGCATTTTGGGGCATGCACAAATGAGCAGGTGCCAGGAACACCTACTGCTAACTAGCAGGTTTCCGGGCATAGATTTGAACTCTTAAGGAAGTTTTTGACATCCTAAGGACAGCCTGGTTTTTGTCTTTTAACATTTTTCAACATGTGATTAAGATATTTTTAATAACATGCTCCAAAGCTTCACTGAAATCCTTGGAAGTCCGTATATTAACCAGGAATACATCATCAGAATTGATATGTTGGTTATCAATATCTGCAGGCTACCTGAAACAGTGTGTTCTGAGCTCCCTGTCATCTCAGTGCAACAGGAATGTCATCTCCCCTGAGGGGACTGGAAAAGAGTATAAAATGCCACTGCTGAAGATGTGATCAATCCATTTTTAAAAGCCTCAAAGGCGTGTTTGTGTGATTTATCCCAGATGGACACAAAGTCTGTTTTATGTAGTTCATAAAGAACTTGGCCTTCTGAGGGAACAGAAGGTCTGAATTTGCTACACAATATTATTTTATCAAAGATCCACCGAAATTCTGATGTGCTAGTAAACAGTGGCATTTCGTCTATGTGTTTTGTCTTATTATGGCTCTGCTATCACATTTATCAATCACATGTCCTAACTACCATAACAAGGTTTCTCACAGCACACCTTTTGCTGCCTTTAATTTTAGACTCGTAGCTGCTTCTTTTAACATGGCATTACATTATTTTAGTCTCCTGTGTTTGTAAAATATAAATATCATGGGTACTAAATTTCAGTCCTATCAGGATTTCAGGAGTCTCATACATTTTATGTTGGAGGACTTCTTCTGTTCTTGTAATGATGAATGGAAAGTAGCAGAGGAATCACTGGATTAAAAACTTCTCACTTTGATGTAATCAGGTCAGGGTAAAATCTGGAAGAATATACCATCTGCATCTACTCAGGAACTTTGGTCTGTCTACTGTCAACCTACTCACTCACCATCATCCAGATGATATCTTCTCCCTTAAGATGCAAGCACAGCTTTCTTGCTTTCTTTTTTTTTTTAATTACACACTAACATACTACATGCAAACACTGATTTGTCAAGTTGTTCATCTTATGCCATGCTTGGTCTCCATCCCAGTACAGTTGACTTTGATCTTTGACTGTGACCCCCTTGGCATACTCTTCCTTCTTCCAACAAAATCTGTGCTAGCTGTATTTGAAAAAGACATTTGTGATTACCATCATCTCATCCTCCTCTTGCATTTTGCAAGGATTCACTTCAGCATGTCTCCTTCTCTTCTGTCTTTGTTAATAGTTTTCATATAAGTCTAAACTTCCTTGTAGGACAGATGTGGAGCAGATTTCAAGATACCTCCTTTCAGATCAGTCTTTGATCTAGGTAATTTGCATTTGGTATTACTCTATACTTTTCTAGATAGGCATTATTAGGAATTTTGCTTTCTATCCTGTTGTCTGAAGAAGGCAGGTGTGCACCCGATATATGTCATGTTTCAGGTTTATGTGTCCTCAGAAGTCATACAAATAATCTTCTGACTAGGCACTTACAGACCTTGTCTGCCAGTTCTAGGAATGAGACTGCCTGTACTAACAACGTTAAAGCAATAGTGACAACATCATTAAAAAGGTTTGGTGAAAAACAAAGGAGTACAATTTCACAAAATATTTCCTCTCTGGCACTTCTAGTTTTCACTCTCCAGTATTGACTCTAACACAATTTTATTCCTCCAGCTGTTTACATGTACTGTATGTGAAGCTAGGGAGAACTTACACCAACTAAGTCAGTGTTGTAGTAGCACAGATGCATCTGTCGGTGAGAGACCACTAATGTTTTCACTTCTCTAAGATTCCTAAGAAGTAGGTTTCTTTCTTTATCCATGCTTCAAGAGCCCTTATTGAATATGGGGTGGTATTCTGAAATCCTGGCACCAAAAATATGTTTTATTCTACCTCAGAAGACAGCAAACACGAAAAAGCTATTTGAAAGACATGAAGATTTCAAAGTCTGGTACTGTTTCATGTTGTCAGCAAAGTTAAGCTAAACATTTCTTTTATAAAGTCCTTACCTCAGTTAAAGCAGCAGCTTATAATTGTGGGGGTTTGACACAGAAAGACAAAACATGACCCAGTTCATTTAACAATAAAAGCACAGTATACAGAAGTAAAATGACCGCTCTATTAGATGTATTTGTCCATCACTGTTCATTCAATAAGGTTTGATTCATTTTCCTGGCTATAAATGGGACTTATTACTCCTCTGTTATGCACAAATGTTATAATTTGGAGGATAACATATTGCAAACCTCAGTGTCTCTGTGTTCCCTTGGAGACATCCCAGGCAAACTAATGATTTTCATTTCAGACTCTCATTTCACTCTGCACTTTTCATTGCTGTGAGGGTTTTGTGGTGATCACAAAATGCTTACTCAAGCAAAATAAAACTAAAATTCATCTAAGGTACCCAGAAGTCTACTATACTACCCTTGGAAAATGTACGTTTTTCTTTTCAGTATTTTGTTGGCTTAATGAAATGTGAATGTGTAACCCTTTTTTTTTTTTGCTTTCATCCAAGTTCACGTTACCAATAGCAACACAAAAGTGACATATTTTCAGGTCCAGAAGCAAAACATTCCTTTTTCTCTAGCTAATCAAAGTCAGCTTAATGTCCATTTTTAAGCCAAAATCTGTAGTACAATGTCCTGTAGAGCAAAATTTGTCATGTGTTTCATAACACATATCTGCCATTTGCATTTCATCTCGAAACGGGACTTAGTATACAATTTCCAATTTTTGCTTTATTTACCAAATGCTGACATCTGATTTCCTAATGTTTTTGAAGCAAAGTTACCTTTTACATTTTAACATTTTTACCAGCCTTTCCTCATTCAAATCCTTTCATACAGTCATTTTCTACCTGCATATTTAATTGTTTCTTTTGTCTTAAATTGTTTTAATTTTAAAATTAAAATACGTTGTCTGTTATGCATTACAATCAATGGACACTAATATACATTTCTTAACCCTGAAACGGTGTTTTTTCTTATGACTTCAAGTTTACATCAGGAATAAATCAGACAAAACTGAATAAACCTTTGATATCCAAATTAGTTCATAAAAACAATGACAAAGAGTAATCTAACTCAAAAAAATTAACCAGCTCAAAACAATGAACCATCCTCTGAACCTTTAAACAAATCTTTTAGCATAGCAGTTAATGACTGTGAGTTCGTAAGGTGTGTATTATTTCCAGGTTTGTTATTAATAGCGATAGCAACAATTCACAGACAAGCAATACCTGAAATGGTATTACAGTTGTTAAACTAAATTGCTTCCAATCCTTCTCAAAGGCAATTCAACACATGCTCAACACAAAAATGGGTATTGGACACTAATATTATTATAAAATTAGGATCCATGTCCAGATAAATGACTTATGAACAAGCTGCAAAAACTGTTTTAATGAGTGTTACCCCAGTATAGAAAAGCCATATTAAGCCATTAAATATTACACAGTAAATGTTTATGAAGATGACAGTGAGAAAAGAAGAGGCCATAATTTACGTGTCCAAGCTATCTCTGCATGTATCACAAATGAAGATGTGAAAATAAGCATAAAGAATAACTCCCTTATATGGCATATGCAAATATTCCTTTCTAGAAAGTAATTTTCTGTAGTCTTTTTAGTGTTGATAACTTCAGAAACAAAATCTTACAGTTGCAAAATAATAAACGAAGAGTAATAAAATGGCCTTACTAACCTCAGCATGTATATGGCAGAAAGGAGAGATGCTTAAATGAAGACTGAGCAAAGAAAGGAGACAGCAGCAAGTAAGTATTCTGAACAAAATAAGCCGTTAAACCCACTACTGAAAATGCTGGGTTTTTGTTTTCCCTCCAGTGGAAAATTTCACTCCTGAAATATGCTGTCTTCTAGGTAGCACAATTTGTAAAGCCCATACACAATAATTTGCTTGGCAGTCACAATTTAGTGATCCATTAAAGACTTATCTTTAGGCTCCAGTTCCCTGAATCCATCAATCAGAGCTAAAGCAATAAAATCTTGCTGAGGGCAGAAGCTTTGGGGCTCATTTTCAGAACAGCTGAGCACCCTCAGCTGTCAAAGTCATAGCTACAGGTACCCAGCACAATAAAAAAAAAAAAAAAAAAAAGACCTGTATTCTGTCTATTGGTTTCTTTCACCTGCACTGTCACTGAGCAGAGAAAATCTGCTTTTGTGTATTTCCCAATAAGCCAACTCTCACATTTCCACAAGTAATCTGCATGCCAGTTTGTTAAGATCAGAATCACTCATTCAGCAGTAGTAACATATTTTGCTTGGTCACAGCAAAGAACTTCCAAAAAACTGAAGTAGACAAGGAAAGAGCTAGGAGGAGACTATAAAGTTGTGCTGTCATGAAAAGGAGAGTTCAGGGGAAGCTGGACAGTCACTTTGTCTTGCTGCTGAACCAACATCCTTCTAGGGGAATAGCTGCCAATGATTCATGAAGAAACTGCCTTCATCAGCACTGAAACTGGGGGGGTTTACTGCAGGGGCTGAATTTGCATTTAGGGGAGTTAGAATGACAGTATTTGCATTTCCATTTCAAATATGTCTTTCTCTTCCCCATAGATTTACAACTGTTTATACCTAGGATTATGAGTTAAACCAGTTTGGACATATGAATCATGCCTGAAATTCAGATTCAGAACTAAGAACTGCAGTTCAGAGTTTGAAAATGTTCAGATTTAGTATTTTATTTGGAGTACATGCATGGTTCCAGACCATCCCCGCTAGGAACTTACCTAGCTGAATGCATTTTGCCAAGCCACCAGGTACTACACTGGGGTTGAAGATCTGTTCGGATCAACTAGTAAACTTTTCTGAACAAGGAGTTGTGATGTAATTGCCAAAACTCCTGAGATGCACACAAGATTACAGTGTTACCAGCTCCCCCATTGTTGCTATTTTTCTCATGACAATAATATTTTTCTTCAAGCTCCAGCTCCTGAAATGAGAGTCTGAGTTTTCATTATATAAAAACAGATTTCTAGCTCTTTGTCTTGCAAGGGGATGTTTGAAAATGAGACTTCAGAACACCTGAACATTTTAGAAACCCCAAAACAAATATTATTATTACTTGGGGTTTTTTTATTTTGATTTTTTAAACTTATTAAAAATTAACCTGAGGAATCTGATTCACTGTTTGTTAATGCACAAGAATGGTAACAATGAGAAATACACAGAGGGTCCCTCATGCAGGGACACCAGGAGAGATACAGAAGATATTTATGGAAGATATTTTTGTCTTTTCTCTGCCAGGATAGGTCTAAACTAGTCAGTATAAATTGCCACAGGGGAGACAGCTGCTGTGACCTGCCTCTGCTATGTTTTATTTTCCTTTCAGAGCAGAGAAGAAAGTGCGCATGGTAGGCCTGTATGAACTGCACAGCTTGCATCGTATATGCAAGCAGTATAGTCCTAGCCAGAGGCTGGTTGGAAGACAGATAACACATGGGGAGAGGGCTGCAAAGGGACATAAAGTCACAATCAATTTGTTACCGACCAACAGAACTATAAAGACAAGAAACTCAAAGACAAGAAATTGTTCAGCCTCCTAGATACCAAATGCCAGGGTAATGAGAAGGGTGAAGTGGAAATTCCCGTGGATAAGAGGAAATGTGATTTAATTGGCAACATTAAATCCATAATGTTAAGAACAATTCGTATGGTTGGAATGTTAAAATCACTGGGGTAGGTCTGGAAAAAGAGAGAGAAGTGGGTGGTATGGTGTGCCACAGGAAAGAGAAAACATTTCTGGTGGAGTAAATGGGGAGTCTGAGCAGCAGGTTCTGCACGTATCGGTATACAGATCTACGTGATAATAAAGGTCAAGAAAGTCTAATAAGAGGCCGTGCTACAGACCACTAAAACAACATGGTGAAGAGGGTAAGTCAATCCCCTGTAATGAGAAAAAATAAAAGCTCTACATAGAGGAGCTTTGGTTGGGCAGGGGACCACAAGCAGCCAGTGGCAAACGGGGTTATTGCTGCTGACAGGTACAGGTGATAATAGTCCAGCAAAAACTCCACCGCAAAAGTTACAAAAGTGGGGTTTGTTTTGGGGGAAGAGATGGGATAAAGGGATGAATGAATCAAACGTCTGGGATAGGGGCAGTTGCCTATTGCTAGCTGTCAGACTGCATTAAGATTACTTAGGGCCCCACTGTCTCTTTGCTAGATGCTACTCAAACTGAGTCCTGAAATTATTACAGAAGATCGCCAGTTCGTTTCAACAGTAATCAAGAGGCAGTACATTCATTTTTGGTGAAATCAAAGCAGTTGCTTATTTTGTTTTATCTTAACCCACTGTGGCAAAAGTCCGTTGCCCTTCAGGACCCTTCAGGTCTTTAAAGAAGAACCAGCTCATAAAGCCTGTACTATGTGCCCCGACATGAGTTGTGTATTTGTTAAATCTTTTCGGTATCACATGGAGCACATAGCCAGTATGCTGTCTGAAGACAGAAACATAAAAACCTCTATTTAAAAAATGTAATTGCTTATAATAAAGATAATAAAGCCAGGGGAAAAACAAAAACCAGAGTCAGAGTGCAAAACTCAGCATCAGGTAACACCCAGGAACATTCCTGGGAGAAATACCTTGATGGTGACAGAGCTGACAAACCTGTGACACATCCCCAAATCCATATATGCTGTTACTGTCAACGTGAGGTGAACAGGGCTTGAATCTCACTCCATTGTCCCCATAGGGTCCTTCCTGGCACCGGCAGGGGAGCCTGAGAGAGGCAGCTGGGGCATGGCTCTTTGTCGTGACAAAGACAAGTAGAACCTTTCCTAGCCCCGTCCAAGGATAACCTGAACCCATGTTGCAGTAAAGAGGCTCTGTTACTAAGCTGGAAAGCCTATGACATGCACATTCACATACCATCACTGGCAGTCACATGTTGTTGGGATGGTCTCATAGATCTCGCTGTCTTGGTTTATGCAGAGTTAAAAGCCTCATTCCTAAGCAGCATTTTTAAGGGGATAATTACATGAACTGGATTTTTTCTGGGTTTAGTTCTATAATAGGTGGGCATGACATTCTTTTTTTTTTTTTTTTCTGCTATTCAGATTGCAATAGGAAATGGCTATGCAAACTGTGGAAGCTATAAACCAGATAATCCTAAGCCATTTGAGGTTTTATTTTGCCAATTCATATACTTAAGAACCACCTCCAGGCAGGAATTTGAGAAGCATGCTCTGTGTTTGGTTTATTTTGTCACAAGGTAGATATGGCTTGAGTTTTGAAAACATACTTAGCTTATTTTCGTAATACCTTTTCCTTTAATGTGCCCAAGCTGGGGTTGCCCCATACAAAGCAGAAGTATGAAAGTCAAAAACCATTAGTAACAGGCAGAGACAGGGAAAAAAAATTATCTGCCCATTGCAAGGTTCTGGGGGACACTGGAGAATTCACACAGCAAGTCACAGTCATTAACTCCTTCCTCTGCCATGAGTGCATTTGAGGGAGCTGCAAGAAGTATGTCAAGGTCACGTTTACCCAATTCTAATGAAGCAAAGCATAAATCACAATTTGCTAACCATCTACTGGGAATAAAACTGTAATTCTTTTTTAACAGCTAAGTAATTAAAAAGGCAAGTGTGTTCCATATTGAAAGAATGTTACTATATTAGATAAGGGAATGGTTCGTGACCATGTGGTACTGTTAATATGACCCAAAATGATCTGGTCTCTTAAATGACTTTATTTCCCTTAGCAGAATGTTAATTTCAGGTTAGTAATTTTAATTGCATTAGTATCTGACTGCTTTAAAGTGGCATTTTATTTCATTTTTTAAGTTGCTCCTCTTTTAATTTCTTCTCCTCCTACTCACAGGGTTCTGTTTATTTTAACTGAGAGTTACTTATGCCAGATTGTGTACTGACTCCCCATGATTATTTTTTTTTTAAATAAGCAGTTCTTTTCAAACCCACCATACTGTGGAAAGAATCACTATAAATAAGAGAGAGAATTTAAAATCCAATCTCACTTAAATGGAGAGTGTCTCTCTTCAAGATGTAACATGACCTAATAATTTCATGGGCACTGTAGGGTTTTGCTTCATTCTGTCACCTTTTCTCATGCTGATTAACAATGTCTTTTGCAAGCACTGAAATCAGTGTAGGAGGCAAATAATCCATTTTACTTAAAAGTCATCTATTTTACACAAAGAGGAAACATAACATGGCTACTTTAACCAATGTGGACATACAGTATGAGACAATAACTGCATAACTGCTCCTATTCTATTATTTTTGTCACAAAATTAGAAAATACCTTTACCTCTTTCCCATTAAAGGCAATATTTGCATTATAATTTAATTTTTCCTTTGCCACAGTGTGTTTCCTTGGTAACCAAAAACTTTGCCACAAACTTCAGTGAATGACCAGCAAAGCAACCACTTAGTTTACAATGATGTTTAAACAAGCAGCACCTCCCATCAGCACCACACAATGGTATCTAAGATGCCATAGTATTTCTTATACTGGTAGGTGCTGATCAGGTAAAAATGGGGTGGAGAGGGAGGCAAAGAGGGAAAACTGACAGGGAGTTGTAATTAGTGCTGAATGGGGGAAATTTACTACCAATTTCACTAAAACAAAACATCTCTTAAATTCCTAAAAAGGCTGAACTGGGAGAGAAAAATATCAAGTAGGTTTTGCCAAAGAGGTTACTTTATCTCTTATTTATATTGTATAATGAGGTGCTTACTTGGTACCCACCAGGTGTGTATGCATGTATGGGAAACAGCAAATGTGGCAGCAATATATCTTTCTAGCTGGTGAAATGTGACCTGTAATTTTGTACTCTTAACATTTTGACCTCTCAGTTAACTGAGTAGGGCCAGCCTGCCTTGATAAAACAGACACCCGAACGGTTAGCACCCACTGTAACCACCTCCTGCCTTCCTACAGCATGCCTGAATGCACACTGCACAAAGGCATCACAAGAGGGGACTGTGATGGCCCCCTTTAACTGTGTCAATGTCTTCTGACAGAGATTTCTTCTGGATAAAAGGTCTCACTTGAGTAACGATGAATTAAAATCACTAAAGACAGAAGTATGTAGGTAAATGGTGATAAATTAGTCTTGTATGTTTTACTAGGAGCAGTAATGACTGAAATGCCATGTATGGTGTCTTTGTTACTGAGACCTTGGTTTCAACAGGCACAAAAAGTGAGAACACAAGTTAGAGTCAAGATGCAGAAAAAATTGCTCTCTTCCAGGAAGAAGATGACTTTTCATAGTGGTTGAATCCTCACGTATTCATAAAAGTATCCAGGCCAGGAGCAAAGAGGATTTTTTTAACTTTGAGACAGGGAGCCAAAGGAACCTTAGTAGATATAGTAGATATATGGATGTAGATAGGAACTGTTTAATAATTATCTAGCTTATAATGAAGTTAAAGAAATTTCAGTAGAGGTAGCCATGGCCCAAGGGGATGAGAGGTGATGTGTAACGTTTGCATTGTTGAGGCTGGCTGGGACAGGAGATAGTCCCTGATAAGAAGCAGCAGTCAGCTCCAAGAACCAGCCAAGACCGGCTTTGTGATTTAGATAAATGCCAGGGAGCAACTGAGTCTGCACAGGGATAGAAGGTTAAGAGTTCGCCGCGAAGAAGACATACAGCCTTCATCTTCACGACCCCCGACGACCACCACGAGGAGGCACTGCGCAGGCACAGTTGGGAAGAACTTAGGGAAATGACTTCTCAGAACTAATTTTAATATGAAGTGGGGATAGGTCATGCCTATGTATAGGCATATTGCGAAACTCTATGTATATGTAACACTTGACTGTATAAACTTGAAGCGAACTGCCGAGTCAGGCACGCACAACTTTGGTGGGACTACCCCCCGTGCTGCCCAGCGCTGAATGAACATACCTACTTTACAATCTCACTGATTGTGGAGTCTGTTTCCGCACATCAACTTCATAGAAAAAGTGTATTTGCATTTTGGGTTGGTTCATTTGCTTGTTTTCATGACAAAAACCATAAGAGCTGTTTAAAAATAATAAAAGTTAAACCTTACAAAATAGCACTTTGATATTCTTTGATATTTGATTTTAATTCACAAAGGAAACTGATTAATTTATAGATTGTGGATTGTGTTGAAACTTAACATGTGTTCAAATACTCTGTTTAGTAAATGAACTAAATAGCTCTGTATTTTCAGCTAATTATATCAGCCATTCTGATACCAGTAACTGAAATAGGTAATGGCAATTGCAATATAACATTTACCAGATTGTTGTAGACAGATGTAGGTTCCATAAGAATGAAGGAAAAGATATAGGTCTTGCTTTTTCAACAGAATACTAGGTACACTTGTAGTGTTTCCAGTTAAATCAAAGTCTCAGTGACTTGTCTTATTGTAGCTCTACTAAAAAAGATATTAATAAAAATTTTTACTGGCATATAATGGAATAGATAATAAAGAATATATCCTGATTTTAAAAATTAGAATATACAGGTGAAATCAATTCTCCTCATGAAAGGCAGGATCTGCCAGTGCAGCTTTTGTTACAGTTCTGAGAGGCAGTGATAATGGTAAGATTTACCTAACTGGAAAAGACAGACAAGAATCCCATAATCAGCTTACCATGATTAAATACCCGTATAAGAAGTAAACAAATTCTCCTCTTTAAGAACTTTCAATTGGATACACTACAGATCTCGCAGTGTCTGGAATTCTTCACTGGTAAATGAAGCACTAAGCATATCCATAAAATGTGCTCTTTTCATTAATTCAGATGCACTTAATGCATCTCAGTACTCTGCTTTTATTTGAAGGAATGGAATAGCAGAAACTTGCCGCTGTATCATGTGCATGTTACACAGTCCTGATGTGACTAAAATAGAGTACACAGAACTGCAGAACAAACTACCCGACACGTCGCATCTTGGCAACCTCTACAAAGAATATGAACAAGAATAAATTTGCTTTGCAACCCCATATCTGAGGAAGCTACAATACCTCCAGTGCTAGCTGCCTACATTTTCCTACTTCAGTAGAAAAAGAAAGGTCTGATATTATGGCAAGGACATGATTGTGAGGATTTTTTTATTTTTAACTGCTGTTAAAAATATGAATGAACCAGTAGGTGAAATATGGTGCTGAATGGTCAGATCTGGAGGCTCCATGAAGTATTTCCATGATTAAAATAGCTCCTTCTAACAAGGGGTGGGGAACTGATGCAGAAATTCTTCATAGGCTTTGAATATCACACAGTCTGGAGCTTTCAAAGAGACATAGCTCTATTTTCTAGCTGGCTTGTTGCAAGACAGATCCTACCATCTTAAAGGAAGTGTCTTTGGTATTTTGTCCACACAAAATCACATACAGCTCTTGATTGGGTGCTTTTAAAGGCCCCCAAGAAAGTGGTTAATCTTAGTCAAAGCTCGCAAGCATTAGTGGCTACTGGAGGCTGGTGACTATTGCAGAGAGTAGTTATTAGTCTCCTTGTGATCCAGTAACAGGTTTTTCACAGCAGCTGGCTTCTTTTAGTGAGCTCTTCTGCAAGAAATTGTATTATTTATAGGCAGAAACTCTACAAAGTGCCATAGCATATGAAGGCTGGAGTGGGCTGGCATCATCCGGTCCTGACGACAGACAGGGAGAACTCCGACACCATATGCTTTCATCTGCAAAACGCCTACTTCTGAGTACAAGTGCCCCATAAAATTAAAATTATCTTCCTGTCGAATTCAAAGTCATTTGCGAATTTGCTTCTGTTAAACAAGCTCAGAAATAAGATTAATGGAGTAATGAAGTTAACTCTGCACCAAACCAGTTTTATTTTCTGACTTTTTCAGCATGTTCTGAATTTCCATGACTCCTTTGCAAACTTATATTTACAGGACACTAGTCAAAACTGTTTATTGTCTTTCCTGTAGCAAACACAAGTTGTCTCTTACTATGGCAGCATTGTTCTTTTTTGTGACACCTGGAGATTAGACAAAAAAAAAACCATACAATGCTTAGCTTCGTTCTTTTTTCACTGTTTCTTTAATTACTTCATGTCAACATTTGTCAATTTGAAACAAATCCTAAAAAAATTGCAATACCTTGGAAAAGTGATGCTTTCATGTTGTACCACCAGGTTTTGTTATTAGCATCATTCTTGCTCTAATTACCAAATGTATATGCTGCAGACAGACTAAGATCCTCCGCAGTGTCTAGAGGTGATACTACAGGAGAGACACAACTCACTTGTACAGCGGACTCACGTGATCTTTTATCACTCCTCTGGTAATGAAGAATCAGTGGTAAATCAATTAAAAGTGTTAAAGCTATTGGCAGGCTAACAAGTAAATACGGACAGTGTAGCAAATTGAGAACCTCATTTTGGTATCAAAGCAAGAAGGATGGTTTAACAGAGGCATAACCGAGGGCTGAAAGCTGCTGTGGAGATACCCAAGGACAAAGTCACCCTGTGAGTGCAGCCCATGGGGATTTAATTCTCACTGTTGTAAGAATCCAAAAAGGGAAGCACACCAAGAATGTGCTGCATTTTAGTTGAGGAATGAACAGTGCAAATGTAGACTTCTGAAATGTGACATTTATATATGTATATATGTTTCTTGCTGTATTTTTCATTGCAGGGAGGGTAGAACATCAATTACATAGAATTTGGTTTGGTTTGTTGTTTTTTTTTAAACTGGGTTTGCATGAAAAGCTTGCAGTATCTGAAAACACTATGAAAACTTTCTATTCAAGCTGTATTATCCAGGACATTTTGTAGCTTTCCAAAATGGTCTAAACAGGACAATACAAACCCAGGGATAAATTGCTATTACTTTTCTCTGACTGACACAAAAGACTTGCAGTGGGAAGGAAATTGTGCTGTGACTCACACGCCATCAAATGACTGTTTGTGGCACACAATGGGCTCCATATATCACCGGGGAAAAGAGAATGGCAATGTTTAAAACAAACAAATTTAACAGCATTATCAGCCCATCAGGAAGTGATTCAACTCCAGAAAGCCTTCATTTTTATTTTGAAATCATAATTCCTCTCTGCCAAACCCCGGGCAGGTTCACCTTTCTTTTCCAGTGCAGCAGACTCAGATGCCTGTAATGTGTTACACAACTGTTTCCCTTAAACCCAACAACTGAGCTTTGTTATCAGAGCTATATTCAGAAACACTACTTCAGCCTACAATTGAATGAAAATCTATTTTCACCTTTTATATCGAGTACATTTGCTTCTCCACTAAGGTAAGAAGACTACCAGAGGCACACAGTGCTTAAAAGTATTATTGATTTTTAGAAATTAAAGCCAGTTTCACATAGCTCTGGTCTTCGATGAGTCATAAAACCCATCAACAGTTAGTTCAGATGGGTTTTGTTCCTGGAAGACAATGATAGGTACCTGTGAACTGACAGGTGCAAATGCATTCAGGTGAAAAGTTCTGAAGGAGTTTTTGAAGTGGGGCTGAGCAGAAAGAGACCGATTTTAACTAACCCACAACCAGCTGAGTACAGGGTCCAATTTGTAGTGAAATGAGGTCACCACATTAGGGAAGTCTGAGATTCAAACCTGCAGATGTTCCTGCTGGATACTTATCTGAACGTCTGGAGTCTTCAAAGCAGTGTTTTAAAAAATGTATTTCATGACAACAGGGATTTTTCTTTTCTTATGATACTTCCACCTGATAGTAATGCAAAAAATTCCCAGAGCACAATCTCCAGGTCAGCACTTTTTCATTTTGTTTGTTTCAGGATATGTAAAGATGGCTAAGGTAGAAACATGATTTTAAAATGAAAGAAAAAACAACTTAGAGAAATAAAACCATTGATTTCTTCAGAACAAATATCTTAAATTTGCTCATGTTGTTTCTGTCACATGATGACTCAATGCCTTCCTTTAGCAGATGTTCCATTACAAACAGCTATCTAGAAAAACATTATTTTTCTTACACAAAACATGTATCAGACCCCGCTTGAACTCAGACACATTCAGATATGAAAAATGTCTGTTTTCATAATATATCAGTGAGAAAACACTGTAATTACAACCACCAAAATAATGAAGTTATTACTCAGACATAGGCCACCCTTTCTTAGTGTCCCACCCTATATCAAGAAATCACCAGGCATTCTGAAAACAGCGAAATGCACAAAGCTACCCAGCAAAGAACCACCCCACAAATATTTCATCCTTATAGAGGTTTACGTCCCACCACCAACAGGCATTACTTCTCAAACTGTGTGGGAATACTTGTAGGATCTACAGTTATATCTGGAGGACTTCCTAAATGGCATGAGTTAATGGATGCATGTCTCCTGCCCAACCCTAATGTCTAACTCTTCCCCCTTTCCATTTAGAGACTATCCATAATATCTAAAATTTAGGTGAGTTTTCCCTTTCCCTCATTATCATATTTGCTCTTGTCATCATTATTGTCATCATAAGATGCAGACGGCAAGGGATTCTCCTCTCAGCATATAAAACCTCACCAGCATTTCATACAAGCAGGTGCTTTGTGTGGTTTTGGCTGCTCTTAGTAGCCTGTTGGGACATCCCAGCAGACAGCAATATCATAAGATAATTAAGGTGTGGAGGGACCTTGGGAGGTCTCTAGTCCACACCCCTGCTCAAAGCAGGATCAGTTATGGGGTTCCTCGGGGCTTTACCCAGTCGGGTCTTGAAAATCTCCAAGGACAGAGACTGCACCACCTTTCTGAGCAACCTGCTCTACTGCTTAGCTGTTCTCATGGTGAAAAAAACTTTTCCTTTTATTTATATTTATTTAATTTTAATTCTTATTTTATTTGTTCTTTTTATTTATTTATTTTATTCCTAGTCTGGCTCCCTCACTTCAGTTTATGCCCGCGGTCTCATATTTTCTTGCCGCAGAGCACTGTGAGGAGCCTGTTTCCATCATCTTCTACGATTCTGCACCATCCTTCAACCTTTGGACTTCTGGACCTTCTGCCATTTGTCCATAGAGCTCTGCTTAGGGTTCACTCATCTCTCATTACATCTTTCTAAAGGCTGTTTACCTTTTACTGTTGATCAAAGGAGGACACTTTGTTCCTCTCCCTTGCTGCACATACCAGTAAGCTATCTAAGTATTCTTCTTGGGTTTAGGAAACTACCTTCTTCTCACCTGGGAAAAGTAAATTCATAAGAGTTTCCTCTCCAACATCAAGCTAAGAATTTTAGGTTTGAGTACAGAGCAACTTTGGAGAAATGCTGAGAACTCACAGGCCCCATGAGGTGAGGCAGGACTTGCTGCTGTCCCAAGTGTGTATGCTTCTCATTGCAGTTGCAGGAAAGCAGCTGCTGAGTTGAAGTATGAATATGGGAGTAGTCTTCATGCTTCATGTTAAATGGATGTTACTGGAGTTTTCTTTCATTTGCAAACTTTGCATGATAACAGCATTGTTATACCTTTTAGTTTAGGATTCAGCCATCCATCCGAAGCTAACACTGTTCACCTCTCAGATGGGCTGAAAGCACAGTTGGACTTTAATGATAGTTCATCTGAGATGTGGTAAGCTGCTTGCCTCATTTCTATGATGTTTCTTAAACTCAGTTTTGTCCTCCAGTCCCAGGCCTCAAAATCACACCATTTAAAAACTTAAAAGCAAGCAATTACAATTTAATACTTAAATAATCTGTATAACAAATGGATCTAAGATCCTCTATAAAATGGCACTCAAGGGACACCAGGTCCAGGTTACACAAGCTGTTTTCAAAAGCTCTCTTTCAGACCATATGAGTAATTTGCGCACCAGTGTAAATCATTGCTTTCTCAGCAAGTACATTCCTGTAAACTGGTATTAATGTCAAATTTATACTTGTAACAGCATGCAGACTGAAAGAATAAGTGACAGGCATTGATTTAATTTCTTGTCATGCATATATTTGCATAGTATTTACAGATTAATAAATGAGACGTACCTTGTGTAAATCAATAGCTACCCTGCCTGTATAGTGTAAACTTATTATTCATGGTCTTACACTATGTTGAATGAAACATTAAAGATACGAGTAAAACGACTATGGATTGCTTTGAAGGACATAGGGAAGGTCATCATTTTAGAAGGATAGAACAGGGACATACAGGATTTCACAAATTTCACTCTCTGTCCTTTTCTCCACTCTTTCATATTCTCTTACCTATTTCCCATTCTGTCAAACACAGAGCATCTTAAAGGGTCATTGCGAGGTGTTATTAGTAAATGTTTGCAAATATCTGAGAAAAGGATCATTAGTTTACAGGCATGGATGCCTTATAATTTACAATCTCATTAGGCCATTTCCTAACCTTGTAGATCCATATGAAGTGATTACTTACTTACATTTCAAGGAAAGGAGGCTATGTGATAAACAAAGGACAGCATTTGCTTCCCATCGCCCTATAGAATTTTATCACCATACATTGATATAATGATTCATCTGTGATTACTCTTATAGATTAAGGCAACATAATTCTAGCCTCATTCTGTTCCCTTTACTCAAACGAGTCTCTCTGTGGAAGATGCTCCCTGCATGGAGGAACATCTAGAATCCCCATAAGTTCATTTCTGCAAAGCTTATTGAGGACAAATCGGGTGAGGAGGCAGGGAGAAGGAAGAATTGTGACACACTCAGCAAAACACAGCAACTGCTTTGTCCCAGGGGAACGCTGCTGGCAACAAGAAGTTTGGTCAATCTGGAGGTCATGTCGGCATGACTGCCACTGACTGCCCCTGGCCAGCTGTGCAATATAATGGACACTGGACTAAGGCACTAAGGCTATCCCAGCTAACGCAGGGCACAGAAACGGCAGCATTCAACATGACAGCACCAAGTGTCCCGTTAGATCCTAGCCTGCTTGACCAGGCAGTAGAAATATGAGTTTGGGATGGGAATAAGTTCTGTGACAAAAAGTACAGGAGCCTTGTAGTTTTCTCAGTCCACAGCCATTGCTCGAGCATCAGGTGCTCCTTCCCTTCCTCCAGGGACTGGGGCAGACCACAAAGAAAGAAGCATGGAGGAGCAGAGAGTAGTGGGGATGAAAGAAGCCAGTCACAGGAAAACCAGCTGCTGGACAGTGCACTTGTCTGACCGAGCCCTGCCCATGAGCACCGTAATCTCCCCTCTTTTCTCACTAAATCCCCTTTCCTATCTTCTGTGTGGGTGCGCTCTCTCTTCCGAGCCCATGTGGGTGAGCCCTACCGACCTCCAAATCAGCCGGGACGCTGAGCAGGGCACGGGGTCCGAGTGCGTGCCGCCAAGGTGGGACCATAAGCCTGGGGGCTCGAGCGTCTTGGGATCAGCAACGGGAGGAGACCAGGGCCTGGGGGCCAGTTTCTAGATAGAGCAAGCATCAAACACCAGCTGTTGGAGACACCCACAGCATTTCTCTGCGTGTGTGCGTGTGCGCAATGCAAACTTCAACCCCGGTAGGCAAACAAGGAGGAACAGGTTTGGGTCGTCTGCACGCTTTATGGCCACGTGAGTGCTGTCTGTTTTCACGCTGGTAAAGGCACTGGCATCTGTGGTGATTTGCATGGCCAACCAGTGTGTGTCTGCGCGTGCGGGTGCTTCTGGGGAAACACGCCCAGCCTCACTACTGGTTAGTGTTACGAATGGGAATAGCAGCAGTCCTGCTCTGCTGGACTGGGCCAGGAAGGGTCCCTGCAGTCCCTATGGCCACCAGACTTGGCTCCGGTGGAGCAGGAAGCAGAAATCCCCCATCCTTCCCACACTAGGAGCATCTGGTGCCTTCTCATCCTTTCTTCTTCCACAATTGTTATTTCTGTGTTATCTTTATAACAGAGGCGGACAGAGCTGAGATTAGGAATATCATCATGCCATGACACATAGTGTGCGGCCACCAATCTACAAACATGCCATTGAAGCTGCTGTGCCCAGAACCCCAAATTCCATGTATATCATGTTTCAACTGTTCTGGTTTTCAAATCTCGAGTAAAACTAGTAGAAGCCAGCCCACTGTATCTGGGTGAGTTCCTTTAACACAGTACTGATCAAAGCTGTATTACTTCCAAGCAGAGAAATGGTATCACATTGAGCATGGAATTAATTTTGCTTTTCCATAACTGAACAAAACTAAAGTTGACAAATCCTTGGGGCTGAATTCCAGTAAAGAGAAGACAACCAGGAGAGGTCATAGAGCCTTTCAGGAACTTGCCTTTCACCTGAAATTGTGAGCTGGGAAATAGGAGAAGGATACTGAAGGGGTAGGCTGTTCTGCCACTAGAGAGAATGCAGTGGAAGCTGTGAGCCCTCATTGCTCAAGCCGAGCACAGAAAGCTGATGTTATGAATTTATGAAGATAAAATGTGACCAGAAAAACCCTCACCATGCCCTGCCTGATCCTATAAAGCCTGGCACATTGCACCACAAGATCTAATCTTTTACAGTTGACAGCACTATTGGTGCTTCATAATATGAAAGAAAATAAATCCTTAAGGAAGAAAATAAAGCTCACATAAAAGCATAGTTTAACTTTTGTTTTACTTCTCAAACACCTTTTGCTCACCCTGACTGATCTTAGCCTGATCAAATGGAAAACAAATCTCCACAGAGATAACACAGCTGTTTTTCTGGGCTCTCAGATCCTTTGGAGGGGTGGAGAGGGCGCTCAGAACTTAGAAGTGTTGTTTTCTGGTTCTCTCTTCCTTCCTTCTCAATATCCCCAAAAAAAAGAGCATAGAAATGGGAGTGAAGCCCTTAAAGCTAGGAAGGGCAAAACTTCCAACTTTCTTAGCAAAATGGAGAAGCTAAAAGAAGGTTAAAGAATACCAGTGGCAATGGCAGCAGGAAAATTCAAACATGGAGCTTTCTAAAAGGGCTTAAACATAAACTTGCAAGCATGCCCAGTCTTATTCTGTCCTCAGAGGAGATTCTGAGGACATGAGAGGGGGAATAAATGCAACAAGGATGTTCAGAGGTCTTCTGGCATCATTTATCCAGGAGAGAAACAAGGATGAAAAATGAATGGAGGAAGAGACGGGCTGTCTGGCAGTCATAAGCATCTACAGCTACACTAATGTAGGAGGTTGAGCGAGGGATGGGGAAAGAGGATGGCAAGCCTGCACCCACTGGATCTTACCGCATTCGTCACGCAGTGTGAATGAAAATGGCAAAAGAAAATGGAAAATCTCTCCTCTGGGGGAAATACCAGACTGTGCATTGACAGAAACCTAATACAGGAACTTGAAAACACACCGCTAGAAAACAAGGGGCTGAGAGGACAATGCTACAGCACTGCAAGTGCCAAACTGAAAGCAAAGTCAGAACCTAGGCACCTGAAGAAATAAAAAAAGTGCTAACTCACTACAGCCTGCACACATGCACAGCCACCCTTGCAGGAACCTACCAGTACTCAAACAAACCACAGTTGCAACAGAGAGAGGAACAGTGAGGTACACAGCCTGACTGATCCTATTCCAGGTGAGGCATCATAAGGCGCTCGGGGGGGGGGGGAGGGGTGTAAAAATTTCTTTTTATCCCGTTTCCAATGGCTATTTTTGCTATTGTTCTTCAGCAACAACAACAAAAACATTGGAAAACTGTACTGAACAGCAAACTCAAACATGCCTACGGCAAGAGACAGCTTTTTAAACTTCCATCTCGCTGGTGTCTGTCTATATGAATAACGTCACCATGTCACTGCCTTTCCTGCATTCTATTACAGTATATTCTTCCCCCACTTTTATTATGCTATTCTATTTCAACTTGATGAATTATCTATATTACATTTTTTGAGAAATATTCCCTCTAGGGATGGACATACTTAGCTTAGAAAGTTTCCAGCAGAAAGAGGAAAAGAGAAGGAGAAGAGAAAAAGAAACTTCCACATCCCTACTTTTTTAAAGCTACCCCTGGGAGTAGGAAATAATTATCCACATTCTGCGATTGCCAGCCAGCTCTTAGCAGAGGAAATGTATTTAGGGCGATGAAAATTAGTGGTACTAAGAAGTGATGCTCAGGCAAGTCCAGACAGAAGAAAAAAGGAGTCTGTTAGCAGAGAGCAAGACTGGGAAGCTGAAAACACAAAATGGGGGCCCAGCTAAATAGTTTAATTGGCATTGAGTTTGTTTTTCTTCTCTTTTCTCCACTGTTCCACAACTGATAAGCTCACTCATTCAACCAAAGATAACAGGCTCAGTAACTTTCTCTTTGAAGGTGGCACAGAATAAAATAACTTTCCCCACAGCAACTGTTAACAGAAGAATAGGTGGGTACACTCTGGATTATGTAGTAAAGCAGATTTCATGTCTGATAGACACCAATTTGAGGTCAAAATCTGTGACTCTAGGGATATAGTTTTCACTTTGTCCTCCTCTCCAACATGAGAAATACAAGGAAATAAAACATGCCAAGTCACCTTCTTTTTGTGGGTATAGTTTTTAATGGATTTCTTGTTACATTTCTGCATTCCAGGAGACTTTAACAAGCATTGTTGGTAAGACCTCTTCTCCCTTCTGCAGTGCTAAGGACTGCACACTCCACAGGCCATGCATGCATGCTTTAGCTTGTTTGCCGCTGTTACAGCAGTCTATACTTTCATGTGAATATGGAAACCCATTCCCATGGTGTCTGCCTTTGATGGAAATTCAATGCTGAACATGAAAGCTTCTGTTCTGTTGGGTTACTGCAGACATGTTGTTATGCTCAGAGACCTGTTTTGTCACCATAGTAATTTTGGACAAGGAGACCCTATAGACATTTTTTATTTAAAAAAAAAAAAGTTATTTTCAGAAAATAAGTTCCACCAGCTGAGCTGAGCTTCAAATAAATCTGTAACTAATAATATGTGTGTTCTGCTGCTGTGAAAATCTTTATAGGACTAATCAGTCCTTGAGGAACTGTAAGCCAACTTTGCCATCTAGGATGATTGCAGTACAAAACCTCCTACTTACCCTTTCTTCACACTTGTTTGTTTTAATTCAGTTTACCACTAATTGAATTTTAATAATTGTTAATACTTAAAATTCAAGACTGCCTATTTGTTTAGAATTAGAAAATGTCTTCCTATGCATTTATTTAGCATGTAAAACATTCTGCAAACAATCTTCAAAATTCAGCATATATCACAAAAACTTTACTTGTGTAGTGCCACTTTTTTTTTTTCCTTTTCAAGATATGGCTTATTGCTGTTTCCTTACCTAAAGGGAATGACCCACCTAGAGATCCTGGTAGCTTCCCATTGGGAAACAAGTGTCCAAGGCTTAAACTGGAATGAGGTAGTATGAATGGTCCTGCACGCTGCAGCAACAGTTCTTACTGAAGACCCAATATGGTAAGTTCTAGACTCATAGTCTAGCTACAATTTTGTCTCATCGTTTGGTTTAGGCCTGTGGACCTCTCTGTTATCAGGAAATTGTATGGGTCCACGTTCTCCATGGATCTAGGACATTCGCAGGTGTGTTTCTGCAGCGGCCATGTTCTTGCTGTCCAGTTGCAACTTGGCTACAATAAGGCTGAGACAAACACCATTCATCCAATGACTTTTCCCTAAAAAAGCAGAGAGTGTGGAGGTTCACTGTTGCCTCATTGAGAAAAGTTGCTTGTGAGTGCCCAAGCTATGTATATTGTTTATTTTAAATTGCAGATGCAGATTAGTTGTAGGACATTATGATGGACCCCAGAGAGGTCTAGAGTGGGGAAAAATAGTCTTCCTCTTCCAAGGCTTCCTCTCCAGGAGACATGTCCTCAATTTTCATCACCCAGCATGCTACATTTCAACATGGGACAGCAGAAAGATGCTCATCAGCAACTTGACCCTTGTCTTGCAGGGCTGCAAAAATTCTGATACTCTCTCATGATCAGAAAAAAAAAATTTAGAAGTTGATTTAGTAAAAGGGTCTCTTTGGTCCATGCTATTTATCAACACTCATGACCTTGAAAATCCATTTGCATTTAAGAAGAGGAATTTACTGTTTTGACTCAGGAACATCTTTGATGTAATCCCATTCATTTCACACTCACCCACCCACTGAAAAAAATCCTTTTTCACTGAACACTGGAAAAATAATCTGTGAACAGTCTGTTTCCTTAGAGAAACCCTGGTGTGTATCTCAAAGGTGAGTTCATTGCCTACAAATCTCTACCTCCTTTCTTTCAAAGTCATATTTTGAACTCCTTTTTTTGGTCTTTAACTACATCAGCTATACACGGGACATCAAGGCACAGGAGCTCTTTTGCCCACACAAGAGCTCTGCTCAGAGCTCACCATGCAATTCAATAAACTAGGCAGTAATTCCCACTACATGCAGCTGTCTCACTGTAAAAAAAGAGCTCAGTCACCTGCATTAAATTCAACAGGAGTCCTGATTTTATTCATTACTTTTAAGAAGATGTCTCATAGTTTGAGAGAAAAGACCTATTTGATAGTGGCCATTAACAGCTTCCAGTTTAAAACAGTATGAAGTACCATCCTTATGGTATGTCATATTTCACTGCAGGATGTCCCACTGTTCTTTGCACCATATTGCTTAGTCCTTGTTTAAAAGTGTTTTCTATTAAACAACCATTTTTGCTGTTACCTTGAACAGTAGCTTCAGACAGACTTGTCCAATATATTGAAAAAACAACCAATCATGATGTATATAAGCAAAGACGAAGCAGTTAACTAAATTTGAAAAAAAAATGTTATTGCCAAGGCTCACATCTGTTTCATGAACACATAATAATCACTAGTTTCTTTGCATGGCAGGGGAGGAAGTTATATGTTTTCGAAGAGGTTCATACATTAGCATCAGAATCCATTATCACATTTCCATGAGTTTTCACACACGTTCTCTTGAGATGACAAATTATTACACCATTTAATGTGCTTACTCTTTGCTGCATTAAAAGGATTATTATATTCTTAGCTGAGAGTTTCATTACATATAATCTTGACTCTTTTGGTCTAAGTACCCTTGTGTTTCACACAGGGGAAAAAGAAAGTCTGGAGGTGCTTTGTAACTTGGTTATTTTTTTCCAGCTGGATGTCTTGTTACAGATTAGAAGTTAAATTTTGTTTTAACTCTGACTGAAATGGGTCTGTTCTTAGGTGGAAGGCTACTCACTTGAGTACTGGCAGTCTTTACACTTCGACCATTGCCCTCAAAAGTAGAGACATCTTGTCTTGCAATTATTGGGAAAGAATCTTAAAGCATCGCTATACACAGAGTCATTCTAATTGCAACTAGCCAAATGCAAAAACAGCGGTGGTGGAATAGCCTAGAGGTAGGGCTTTGCTTTGGCTAGGTTAAGTCAGGTACTCAAATTAACTGCCAGCTGTAGGCTTACTTGGGGAGACTCTCTATTCTCCGAGGCCACCTTTGCTCACTTAGAATTAGTAGGGGGATTCAGACTGGAGCTTTATAGACTGAAACTAAAGGAGGATGCTGCAGCCTATTCTTAGTGGGGGCTCCATACCTTTGAAATTCATACTTTCCTCTTTGCTTGAAACAGCCCGGCTCTGATGACCTCCAGATTACATTGCACAACCCTATTTTTTCCAGAACTTTGTACACAGTAGGATAGAGGAGACTAAAAATGTTCAAAGGAATGATTTTTCAGCAGGGGTGTCTTTCAGTGCTGCACTTAGGATAAGTTTTATATTAAGTCAAAACTTCTGGGTGCATATGCAGAAAATGTCTTTTTGGTGTTCCAGAAATCTAAATAAATACATACATTCAGACAGTATAATGAACTGCAGCTCTCAAAATAAAAGTACATTTTTAAAGTTACATTTATAGTTCAAGTAATGACCATCTCACTAAAATCTGAGTAATGGTCAGGTAGTGACTATTTCACAATACTGCACTGAAACATCAGAAACTGAAAAATCCAGGAGTTGTATTTACAGGTTCCTAGAAGATTTTTTTTTTAAAGCGTTATCATCTTAGCAAGAAATTTCATCCATGGTGAACAAGAATATGGAAAAATAAATAGCTTTAGATTATAAATATATAAAAGATATATTATTATATATTATAATAACTGTCTAGTATAGTTATTACAATTATTATAATTAATGTTAATTAATATTATCATATAATTATATAATAGCTAGCCACCAGGTACCCACCAAAGCTGCTCTATCACTCCTCTCCTCAGCTGCACAGGGGAGACAAAAATATAACGAAAGGCTCATGGGTCGAGATAAGGACAGGGAGAGATCACTCACCAGTTACCATCACAACAAAATTTAAACCAAACTTGACTTAGGGAAATGAATTTAATTTATTACCAATCAAATCAGAGTAGCATAATGAGCAATAAAAACAAATCTTAAAAAAAAACCTTCTCCCCCACCCCTCCCTTCTTCCCAGGCTCCCACTTTCCTGGTGGCTTCTCACAGAAGCCACCCCTGTAGCCCCCCGGCTACCAAAGCCTTGCCACGCAAATCCAATAAAATATACAGGGCAATTTCCTGTAGTTGATTTCTCAAAAGTTCCTTGGTCAAAAGAAATTAGAGGCACTAAACTTTATTAATTTCTTGAGAGCCTTTAACATCTAGTTCTGATTATTAAAGGTGCTATGCAAAAATAATGTAGTTTATTTCTGTCTTTTAAAGGTCCCTGCATAACGTTCAAGTATCTGATACAGTCTTGAAGAAGCTAAGGTATGACTATCTTCTGTAACCAAATCTGTCCCCTCGATTCAGTAGCTACATCTGTTCTCTTTTGACCCACAAGGTAATAAACTTCCAGATCACAGTGTGGCCTGTGCTGGCTGAAATGATCACAGTGTTGTAGAGAAGTAATTTTTCTAGAGAAACAATGCTGCAGACTTAAAACACACAAAGCATATAAACCAATGTTAATTCAGCACATAATGATTCTTGAGTCATAAGGTTAAGTATTGAAAAACAAGGAGATAAACAAATCCCATACAGCAGACTACGGTGCATGCCATATTGTAATTGATGTAATACACTGCTTAGATTTCCTTCAGAGAGAAAGAAGTGTTAGGGAGTGAAGTGAAGCAAATAATGCAATACGTTAACTGAAACAATAGTCGTTGTATTAATTTGATAAAGTGCTATATCAGAGCAGTCCCTCTAATCTTGTAAGAATTTATCACAGAACTATTTCACAGTTAGAAACCACTGGCTTTAGCTCCTAACAAGAAGAGACATTAAGCCTTTTGAAAAAAATGACCAAGCTTTCTACAGAAATAACACATTTTGCAACTGTGATACTGCACTGTTGACTTTTTAAGAGATCAGTGATAACAGAGGTTCTTTCTGCATATAGCAGTATTTCCAGAACCAGCTATTCTGAATGCAGGACCACAGCCTACTGCTAGTAGGTCAGGGTCTCACAGTTTTGGAGGGTATTTTTCTGTCAGTAGTTGTTCGCTTGCAGTGTTTAGGTCTTTATACACTACCCAAACAGTCAAACAAGTCCAATCTATTTTATTAGGTTTACTTATTTTTCCAAGGTGTTTCCAGTTTCCGTTTCTTCTGCTGTAGCTAATATTTTGATTTGAAACTGAAAGCTGTTCTTTAAACACACAAAACTTTCACTGCTTCCTAGTAATACATATTTAGACTTCCCGTTCATTTTATTTAGGAAGTATTGTAGGTATGCATTTTCTGAACATCTAAAGATCTAAAATCTGCTTTCAGAGATTAAGGCAACTGATTCACAGATATCTCATTTTGCCCACCTTTCATCTGGGATTGAATTCTCTCATTCAGTTTGAAACAGAAAACAGTGCCTTACGCTCTGAATGGATTTTCTTGTCAATTAAAACAATATAATAACTGTTACAAACACAACTACAACAATAATGAGCATTCCCTCAGCACAATCAAAACCAAGAATTTTACAGTAACATGAGATAAAATAATAGCTTGAATCATTCCAGGATTAAAATAATGATTTCAAGCCACATATAAGTGATGTTTATGAAACACTCGCTAATCTTGAAAATTGAAGCAAAACTGGGAATGCTTTCTAGACCCCTAAGATAGGCCACTTAAGGCTATAGAGTGAGTGTTTTATACTTTAGTACAAAAAGGCTGCTTGTAACTGTCACCTTCCCTTCTCTGCAGAATATATTTATGCAACTTGACACAGGGTGACGTAAGTACTGTATTCTAGAAATGTGAATATATGCATGCTACTACATAAATGTGAGAAAAGGGAAACTCCAAAGAGCCCTTAGCTCACAGACATGAGCAGGTATTCCACATAAAATGGAAGAAGGAGTTGCTGTCTTATCTTTGAAAAGAAAAGAAAAGAAAAGAAAAGAAAAGAAAAGAAAAGAAAAGAAAAGAAAAGAAAAGAAAAGAAAAAAGAAAAGAAAAGGAAAGGAAAGGAAAGGAAAGGAAAGGAAAGGAAAGGAAAGAAAAGAAAAGAAAAGAAAAGAAAAGAAAAGAAAAGAAAAGAAAAGAAAAGAAAAGAAAAGAAAAGAAAAGAAAAGAAAAAAAAAGGAAAGGAAAGGAAAGGAAAGGAAAGGAAAGGAAAGGAAAGGAAAGGAAAGGAAAGGAAAGGAAAGAAAAGAAAAGAAAAGAAAAGAGAAAAGAAAAGGAAAGGAAAGGAAAGGAAAGGAAAGGAAAGGAAAGGAAAGGAAAGAAAAGGAAAGAAAAGGAAAGAAAAGGAAAGAAAAGAAAAGAAAAGAAAAGAAAAGAAAAGAAAAGAGAAAAGAAAAGGAAAGGAAAGGAAAGGAAAGGAAAGGAAAGAAAAGAAAAGAAAAGAAAAGAAAAGAAAAGAAAAGAAAAGAAAAGAAAAGAAAAAAGAAAAGAAAAAGAAAAGAAAAAGAAAAGAAAAAGAAGAGAAAAAGAAATCAGAAAGGGTGTCATCCGAAGTAGCATTTTTATGCCTGAAATGCCATAAAACCCTTGTTTCCTGACTACAATCTTGCACACAGATGCCCACTTCTTTTACTGCTTATAAATTCTGTCACTGTGGCTGAGCAGATTATTCAATTGAACTGAAGTCTGTCTCCTTTGGGGGGAATTTCTTCCAAAATTAATATCCTTGAATCCAAGCCCAAAAGGGACTTGATCTAATAAGTATCCAGGAAGTTCATCTTCCATTCTGCTGCAGAATGGCTATTAAAAATAGGCAAACGATGAAAGAAAAGGAGTGGTGCCTTCCCTTCCTTTTGCTGGAGGTCCATAACTGGGATACCTCCCCAAAGCAGAGAGGAGGGACACCCTCCTGCCAGTGGCCAAACTAGATGGGTGCTGACCATCACTGCGCTCCCGTAGAGAGGGAGCAGAGTGGGGAGCAGCAGAGAAGCTGTACACATCTCTACCAAAAACCTACATAAAACCAAAGGTGTTTTTCATGTCTCGTTTGCAGCAAAATGCAAAGAGCTGAGAAACAATATGAAGAGCAGGAGACAGGAATTCTGATTCTGGAGGGTACATGGGGAATGTGATCCTGCTTTCAACCCCTGCTCCCAGAACTGTTCATCCTGGGATGAAAAACAGGAAAAACCCAGCTGGAGAGGACTGAAGCTGTTTTTTCTCAAAATTAAATCGGGGCTCTAAAGAGCTGAGATGGTCAGTCTTACACTGTTAGATGCAGTGGGATCTTTTTGCAAGTTATTTGATATCATATCCTTCTTTTTAAGTTACAGATTGTAATTACAGGTAGCAGACACAGTCAAAAATCGTAAGGATGGAGCGCTGGAAAGCACCTAAGCCCAGTGGGAGATTTTGAAGCATTCTTAGACCATCCCTAGCAAGTGTTTGTTTCACCTGGTCTTCAAAATCTCTGATGCCACCAGCTCTTTAATGCAGCCTCTTCTGGACTTTCACAATTTTAACAATGAGAAAGGTTTTCTTAATAGCCACCTTAAGCCATCTTTCCTTCAAATTAAACTGTTATCTTGTTTTCTTTTTCCCAGTGACTATGTGTCGTGGTTTAACCCCAGCCAGCAACTAAGCACCACGCAGCCGCTCACTCACTCCCCCCCATCCAGTGGGATGGGGGAGAAAATCAGGAAAAGAAGTAAAACTCCTGGGTTGAGATAAGAACGATTTAATAGAACAGAAAAGAAGAGACTAATAATGATAATGATAACACTAATAAAATGACAACAGTAGTAATAAAAGGATTGAAATGTACAAATGATGCGCGGGGCAATTGCTCACCACCCGCCGACCGACACCCAGCCAGTCCCCGAGCGGCGATTCCCTCCCTCCCCCACTTCCCAGTTCCTAAACTAGATGGGACGTCACATGGTATGGAATATACTGTTGGCCAGTTTGGGTCAGGTGCCCTGGCTGGGCATGAGAAGCTGAAAAATCCTTGACTCTAGTCTAAACACTACTGAGCAACAACTGAAAACATCAGTGTTATCAACATTCTTCACATACTGAACTCAAAACATAGCACTGTACCAGCTACTAGGAAGACAGTTAACTACATCCCAGCTGAAACCAGGACAGTATCCACCCCTTATTCTATACCATTGACGTCATGCTCAGTTCCCATACCTTTAGTTACATTCTGATCAATCATCACCACCTTTCCATCCCTTTGAGACATATGAACAATTATATATATATATATATAAGTATACACACACAGAGATATCAGTTCTTTAGTTCTTTATGTTCATAAAATGTTTGTTGAGTTCATTTAGTTTCTGACTCTGGGCTCCATCTGTCATACCAGTCTGTCTGAGCAGGAGGGATGGTGCAAAGTCCTCTCAGTCGGTAGAGCAGAATTGGGCTTCAGTGCGGTGTGATGAGCAGATGACATTTGGCGCAGCAGGAGGATGGTGTGCACCGTTGGATTGTTGCATGCTGGAGTCAGTTCTGGTTCCACCTCTACTGTGCTTTGCTCGGTTTTATCACAGTTCTTTCTTGCTTGATCCAAGTGATTCTTACTATAGTACTATGGATATAGCATATAACAATTATAGTAATGATAACATACAGTAGCAGGGTTATATAGCAACTAATATCATACAGTTTAATTCTGGCTATTTTCACCTAAAATCAAATCCCCTTGAGGCACACATCGGACTTCCCCATCTTTTCGCATCACCCACCAAGTGCACCCAGGCCCTTGAGCAAAAGCAATCCCACGAATGGGTTTACCTTTGCCTGAGGCAGGAGGAACCCAGACTGTTTTCCCTAACATGTTTTTCATGTGCACTACAGGGACTTTATCCCCTTCTACAGTATGTAAAAATTCTGATTGGGCAGGGCCACTCCGATTGGCAGATCCTCTGGTGTTGACTAACCAGGTGGCTTTTGCTAAATGTGTATCCCAATGTTTGAAAGTTCCGCCCCCCATTGCTCTCAATGTAGTCTTTAACAGTCCATTGTATCGCTCAATTTTCCCAGAGGCTGGTGCACGATAGGGGATATGATACACCCACTCAATGCCATGCTCTTTGGCCCAGGTGTCTATGAGGTTGTTTCGGAAATGAGTCCCGTTGTCTGACTCAATTCTTTCTGGGGTGCCATGTCGCCACAAGACCTGCTTCTCAAGGCCCAGGATAGTGTTCCGGGCAGTGGCATAGGGTACAGAATATGTTTCCAGCCATCCGGTGGTTGCTTCCACCATTGTAAGCACATAGCGCTTGCCTTGGCGAGTTTGTGGGAGTGTGATATAGTCAATCTGCCAGGCCTCCCACTGTTTATATTTCAGCCATCGCCCCCCATGCGACAGGGGTTTTTGCCGCTTGGCTTGCTTAATTGCGGCACATGTTTCACGTTCGTGGATGACCTGTGCGATAGTGTCCATGGTCAAGTCCACCCCTCGATCTCGAGCCCATCTATATGTTGCATCTCTCCCCTGATGGCCTGAGGTATCGTGGGCCCACTGAGCCATAAATAGCTCACCCCTACGTTGCCAGTCCAGGTCCACCTGAGACACTTCAATCTTGGCGGCCTGATCTGCCTGCTGATTGTTTTGATGTTCTTCAGTGGCCCGACTCTTGGGTACATGAGCATCTACGTGACGTACTTTTACCACTAGCTTCTCTATCCGAACAGCGATATCTTGCCACAGTGTGGCAGCCCAAATGGGTTTACCTCTGCGTTGCCAGTTGCCCTTCTTCCATTGCTGTAGCCACCCCCATAGGGCATTTGCCACCATCCATGAGTCAGTATAGAGAGAGAGCACTGGCCACTTTTCTCTTTCAGCAATATCTAATGCTAGCTGGATGGCTTTCACCTCTGCAAACTGACTCGATTCACCTTCTCCTTCAGCAGTTTCTGCAACTAGTCGTGTAGGACTCCATACAGCAGCCTTCCACCTCCGATGTTTTCCCACGATGCGACAGGACCCATCAGTGAACAGGGCATATTGCCTCTCATTTTCTGGCAGTTTATTATACAGCGGGGCTTCTTCAGCACGTGCCACCTCCTCCTCTGGTGACATTCCAAAATCTTTGCCTTCTGGCCAGTCCGTGATTACTTCTAAAATTCCTGGGCGACTGGGGTTTCCTATGCGAGCCCGTTGTGTGATCAGTGCGATCCACTTACTCCACGTGGCATCAGTCGCGTGATGTGTAGAGGAAACTTTCCCTTTGAACATCCAGCCCAGCACTGGCAGTCGGGGTGCTAAGAGGAGCTGTGTTTCAGTACCAACCACTTCTGAGGCAGCTCGAACTCCTTCATATGCTGCCAATATCTCTTTTTCAGTTGGAGTATAGCGAGCCTCGGATCCTCGATATCCTCGACTCCAAAACCCCAGGGGTCGGCCTCGGGTCTCCCCAGGTGCTTTCTGCCAGAGGCTCCAGGTAGGGCCATTCTCCCCAGCTGCAGTATAGAGCACATTTTTAACATCTTGTCCTGTCCGGACTGGTCCAAGGGCTACGGCATGAACAATCTCCCGTTTAATTTGTTCAAAGGCTTGTTGTTGTTCAGGGCCCCATTTAAAATCATTCTTCTTCCGGGTCACTTGATAGAGAGGGCTTACAATCAAACTGTAATTTGGAATATGCATTCTCCAAAACCCCACGACACCTAAGAAGGCCTGTGTGTCCTTTTTATTAGTCGGGGGAGACATAGCTGCTATTTTATTAATCACATCCATTGGGATCTGACGACGTCCATCTTGCCATTTTATTCCCAAAAACTGGATCTCCTGTGCAGGTCCCTTGACCTTACTTTCTTTTATGGCAAAACCGGCTTTCAGAAGGATTTGGATTATTTTCTTCCCTTTCTCAAAGACTTCTTCTGCTGTGTTGCCCCATACGATGATGTCATCAATGTATTGCAGGTGTTCCGGAGCTTCACCTTTTTCCAGTGCAGTCTGGATTAGTCCATGGCAAATGGTGGGGCTGTGTTTCCACCCCTGGGGCAATCGATTCCAAGTGTACTGGACACCTCTCCAAGTAAAGGCAAATTGTGGACGACACTCTGCTGCTAGAGGGATTGAGAAAAACGCATTAGCAATGTCAATTGTGGCATACCACTTGGCTGCCTTTGACTCTAGCTCGTATTGAAGTTCTAGCATATCTGGAACGGCAGCACTCAGCGGTGGTGTAACTTCATTCAGGCCGCGATAGTCAACTGTTAGTCTCCACTCCCCATTAGACTTCCGCACTGGCCATATGGGACTATTAAAGGGTGAGCGGGTTTTGCTGATCACTCCTTGGCTCTCCAGTTGGCGAATCAACTTGTGGATGGGAATCAGAGAGTCTCGGTTGGTGCGATATTGCCGCCGGTGCACCGTCGTGGTAGCAATTGGCACTTGTTGTTCTTCAACCTTGAGCAACCCCACAATCGAAGGGTCTTGAGAGAGACCAGGCAGGGTAGACAGCTGTTCAGTGCCGTCCGTCTCCAAGGCAGCTATACCAAAAGCCCATCGATACCCCTTCGGGTCCTTAAAATACCCCCTCCTGAGATAGTCTATGCCAAGGATACACGGAGCCTCTGGACCAGTCACAATGGGGTGTTTCTGCCATTCATTTCCAGTTAGGCTTACTTCAGCTTCCAATACAGTTAATTCTTGGGATCCCCCTGTCACACCAGAAATACAAATGGATTCTGTCCCTTTATAACTTGATGGCATTAGAGTGCACTGTGCGCCGGTGTCTACTAGAGCCTTATACTCCTGTGGGTCTGACGTGCCAGGCCATCGAATCCACACAGTCCAATAGACCCGGTTATCCCTTTCCTCCACCTGGCTGGAGGCAGGGCCCCTCTAATTCTGGTTAGAGTATTCAGTATTCACTTCTCGTAAAATTGGCTCAGAAGTCCCTTCAAGAGGATCGGAAATGAAATCAGCCCTTCTACTCTGTTTGGAAACTGGAGCGGCATTTTTCCTGGTAGAATCCCCTTTTGTGGTGGTTTTTCCTCGCAGTTCACGTACCCGTGCATTTAGGACCGAGGTAGGTTTTCCGTCCCATTTCCTCATGTCCTCTCCCTGATCACATAGGTAAAACCACAGGGCACCTCGCGGTGTGTACCTTCTATATTCTCTCTCTTGGGAAGAGGAGCGCTCACTCCTAATAGCTGAGACATTGGTCCTTACACGTGTGGAGTAGGACATATCCTCTTTGATTTGTTGGACATCCTCGGACAGCTTCTCCACAGCTGCAATGCAGGCTTGTAGGGAGGAGGAGAGATTTTCTTCGTATTGACGGAGTTGGCGAGCCACTTCCTCCACTGTCGGTGCCTCTTCATCCTTCCAGGCCATTATTGCCAATGCGTTGGCATAGGATGATGGTGCGCTCCGTACAAACTTCCGCCACATGGGTCGTGTGCATTGGACTTCGTCTGGATCTTTGGGTAATTGTGGGTTGTCCGGGTCATGATGGATCGTCTCTAGCACAGCTAATTCCCTCAGATATTGAATACCTTTTTCCATGGTGGTCCACTTGCTTGATTGACATATAACATCTTCCTTAAAGGGGTACCTTTCCTTCACACTTGACAGGAGTCGCCTCCAGAGGCTGATGGCTTGTGTCCCTCTTCCAATTACCTTGTCAATGCCACCTTCCCTGGCAAGCGATCCCAGCTGCTTGGCTTCCCTACCTTCTAATTCCAAGCTATTAGCCCCATTGTCCCAGCATCGGAGGAGCCAGGTGATAATATGCTCACCTATACGGCGGCCAAAGTCTTTTCGCAGATCCCGCAGCTCACTCAAGGATAGGGACCGGGTTATTACCTCTGGTTCTGCCTCTTCCTCCGGTTCCCGTGATGACCCTGGTTCATCTTCATCCTTCGCTAAGCGAACTGATTTTTTTGTATATTTCTTTTTCTGTACGGGGGCAACTGATGCTGGTGCAGGTTGGTCCGCTGGTTCAGTTGCAGTATCGCTCACTGGGTTTTGGATAACCGCAGTGTCTGTCACCAAGGTTTGGGTAGCAGCAGTGCTCGTCGCTGGGGCTGGAGGGACTGCAGTGCCCGTTGCTGAGGTTTGGGTGGCTGCTGTACTCATTGCCGGGGCTGGAGGGGCTGCAGTGCCTGTTGTTGAGGTTTGGGTAGCCCGAGTTCTCGTCGCCGGGGCTGGAGGGGTCACGGTGCCTGTCGCCAAGGTCTGGGTGCCTGCAATGCTCCTTGCCGGGGCTGGAGGGGCCGCAGCGCCCATTGCCAAGGTTTGGGTGGCCGCGGTGCTCACCATTTTGTTGTTAGGTCCAGAGACTTTCTCTTCCCCTTGAGGGTACTGAGTGGTGTCAAACAGGGCTCGATAGGCATGGGCCAGGCCCCAGCACGTTGCAGTGATTTGTATCTCTCTGGAGCTGCCGGGGTGACAGCATACCTTTTCCAAATATTTTACTAGTTCTTCTGGATCCTGCACTTGTTCAGGGGTGAATTTCCAAAACGTCGGAGGTGCCCACTTTTCTAGGTATTTGCCCATACTACCCCACACACCCTGCCACTCATAATTATCCAGCCTTGGGGCACATCTCTGGGTGATCTTCTTAAATAGCTGTTTAACCTAAAACGAGAGCTGAACCACATTCAGAAGTATGCTAATTCCTAGCAGTAGGGCTAGGACTGTGCTAGTCCCAACATTCCAGGAGTATTCAAATTTTTCAAAATTCTCAAACACCATTGTAACTGGACCGAAGGAGAAAGGAGAGGGGAAGAAAGGTACCCCACCCACAGACTGGTTTTCCATGGAGGAAAGGTAAATGGTATAATTATTAATAGTTTCCCACAGATGGCTCCCGCAGTATAAAGGTGACAATGCTAAGTGCAAATACCGGATTAATCCCACAGCTGATGACTTTATCATACCATAAACCAGAGTTATACCATACATCAAAGCGAAAACCTTAATCCACCTCCCACGGATGATAAGCAGTAGAAGAGGAACTACATACAGCAAGCGAGGTGAAACATAACAGAGCCTTAAAAACCAGAGCAACAACTCTAAGAATGCATAAATCAACATAATGAATGCTTAGGACAAATTTGTTTTAACAAGCTCTGGTCAGGTTTGTCGTTATCTCAACCCTTCGTGCCCCATGTTGGGCGCCAAAAGGACTGTCGTGGTTTAACCCCAGCCAGCAACTAAGCACCACGCAGCCGCTCACTCACTCCCCCCCATCCAGTGGGATGGGGGAGAAAATCAGGAAAAGAAGTAAAACTCCTGGGTTGAGATAAGAACGATTTAATAGAACAGAAAAGAAGAGACTAATAATGATAATGATAACACTAATAAAATGACAACAGTAGTAATAAAAGGATTGAAATGTACAAATGATGCGCGGGGCAATTGCTCACCACCCGCCGACCGACACCCAGCCAGTCCCCGAGCGGCGATTCCCTCCCTCCCCCACTTCCCAGTTCCTAAACTAGATGGGACGTCACATGGTATGGAATATACTGTTGGCCAGTTTGGGTCAGGTGCCCTGGCTGGGCATGAGAAGCTGAAAAATCCTTGACTCTAGTCTAAACACTACTGAGCAACAACTGAAAACATCAGTGTTATCAACATTCTTCACATACTGAACTCAAAACATAGCACTGTACCAGCTACTAGGAAGACAGTTAACTACATCCCAGCTGAAACCAGGACACTATGTGGAATAGTTGATCACAGGTATCTGTATAAAAACCTTTAACATCTCAGAAAATGGCTCCAGTTCCTCCTTAGTCTGCCATACTTTCAAAAAAACAGCTGCAGTTCCCTCGACCTTTTTTTTTATTGCTTGGGCTTTATAAATCTCTCATAATTTCTAATGCTCTTTCCTGGATGCTCTCCAATTTGTTTACATCTTTCCTGAGGTTCGGTACACAACACTGGACACAGTTCTCCAGATAACCTCGCTAGCACCAAGTGGAGTTAAATAATTACCTCCTCTGTCTGACATAACCTCTTCCTTATAATAATAATTCCAGAATTAGATTAGATTCCTGGCAACAGCATTGTTTCTCAGCTTTATTTATATGCATCTTCCATTATAATCCCCTGCCATTATCAGAAGTACTGTTGTCTACTTATTTCCACCTTTCAGTATTTGTGTTTGATACTTCCCTCTGAAGAACAGTACTTTGTGTTTGCCCTTATTTCATATTATTGGTATCAGAGCATTTCTTCAAACCATGAGCTGAAATGAGGGATTTTGCAGATGCTGTTTTGATCCATTTTCCCTATAAGAGTTTGGGTGAAGATTACATATATTTCTGTGATTTCCTGTCTAATCTTGGCATAATCAAGATCTAATCACCACCATATTTTCTTACTTCCCTCACATTTTTCACCCAGCCACCCGCATTTTCATTCTCTGCACATTTATTATTTTTTTTTAATTCTTTTTCTCTTTTACTCGGAAGAAATCAGAGTGCTACTAACAATTTTTCTTTCCTTGGTAGAATAAAGGTCACCCTCAACAACATGAAAGTATTACAAAATGTACCTGAACTAAGAAAGAAAATAAAAATTTGCACCAAAAATGGAAAGAGATACAAATTTGGACTCAAGCCTATTCCATTTATATATATCATTTAGCCAAAATAAGAGACTTTGTGGGTTAATTCATATCACAGGACTACTGAATATAATATAGATGTTATCTTGTCGTCAAGGAAGATGTCAAGGAGCATATGTTCGCTCTTTAGTCCACCAACAAAACTGACCTGTTAGAAAATGTCATTCAAAGGGAAAAAGACTGCAGATGCTGTAATGGTGGAGTTTTCCCTACAGAGCCAAGCCAAGAGGAACTGGAAGATAATTTCTTTTGAAAATTTACATTTCTATTAGTCTTTTGACAATTGTTTTGAAATTAAATAGCACAGAAAACCATTAGGAGATTCTAACCAAGGGGGGGGGGGGGGGGGGGAGAATATTGCCACTACCAAGGGAAGGGACATCCTGAAAAAAGCAAGAGTGAAATTACATGTTTAGAAGAAAGGAGAACAGGCAAATAAGAACAGCAGTATTTAGGAAGAGAGATTTCAATGTATTGAAGAAATTTCATGATACAGCCTCCTGAAAGGCTAATCGAGGTGGAAACCTGTTAAAGAGACTGAGTTCCTTGAAGAAACCATATTAAGGGTAAATACACAAACAATTCCACCACAGAAGAAAGAAATCACAAGTGCTTTATGGATTTCAAATGCAAGAAGGAGGTATACAGGAATAGTGAAAAGGTCAGCTTAAAAAAAGCAAAAACAAAATTTTAGTATGACAAGTTGGGAGAAAAAACAAGGAACAAACTGGGATGAAACTAGCCAAGCACATGGAGAATGGGCCTCTGTATGTCCTTCATGTTTGTGTTTTGAAAACTTTCCTCACCTGGAAGTTTTCCATACCAATCCTGACCTCCATTGCTGCATTTTTGTATGTTTTTCCTGTCCTGTCATCCCAACATAAAGAACAGGGTTTTTCATCAGTCTTTCACACATCTAAGAACCTTTAGCATGCTCCCCTTTGATATTCTCTTCTAATCCTTAATTACATTATCACTTTGCATTTTCTTCATAGGATCACAACATCATTCAGTACAGGAGTTGTTATTCAGTATTTTGTTTTAACCTTCTTGTTCAGCTTGTGATTCAGATTTTTTTCTTCTTTTTTTATTAAACATATATACAAAAGCTTTCCACAGATCACAAAATTATTTATTTCCTCCTGGGTTTTTCCTTTAAAATGCACTGCATTTGAGCACTTTAGAAGCATGAATTAATTTCTCTCCACAATACAGTTGCTGTGAGATATATGCTATTCTTTTTTCACTGAATATTTGGGAACCTGAGGCACAGATAGTCAAGTTTAAATTGTTAAAAGCATTCATTATTTGCTGACTCCCAAGTTTAGCCAAACAGGAGGGTGATCCTTCATATTTTGTGCAAGCTCAGTGCACAGTTCCGGTAGGCATAGCTGGAGATGGTAAGCATTATCCGCTTTAGCAGATTTGTCCCTCAGTGTAAGACACTGGGAACACATTCATAGCCTAACGATTTAACTGACTTACTTACCCAGTGCCACACAGCAGCTCTCTGGCAGAGGCAGGAATAAAACCCAGTTTCCAAACCAGCACACTACTCCCTTAAGCATTAATCAATGGTTATGTAATTAAAGATGATATCTCTGTGTATAGAAGACCAAAAGTTGTAGCTGAATCCCTGGTATTCTGTATCCTGATTTTGTAACTTTTACAGTAGTCAGACATTCTCGGGAGAGATGTGGCGAGCATGGAGAAAGAAGTCTTGCTGTACTCACTTCTAGTATTTTACATTACAGTTTTCCCCAGAAAAAGGAGACCCTCAAGGGAAAATCCCAGTAATTTCAGACTGGATCCTACCCTCTCCAAAGCTGCCAATTGACACAAAACACTAAAAAGTTCTGGACTGTATGAAAAGAATCCTACATTCAGGAAAATTTTCACCAGCACTAGGATCTGCTCACCAAACACCTTACCAAATGTCGAGACTTCCCATAAAAGCAGGGAATTTGTAGACTTTCTAAAAAATACTAATAAAACAAACAAATAGTACATAGATTACAATTTAAAAAACTAAGCAAAAAGCAGTTTATAGCTTGAATTTAGGTTTCTGATTTTGGTTTAAATGTAAGGCATCCTGAGAAATCTCTCTTTTGTCAACAATGGATTAAACTCTCAAGCCCTCCAGTATGGTTACCTTTGTATTGTGTCCAGGCCAGGTAAGATTCAGTGTTAGCCTGGTGTCAGATATTTCTTGAAGTAAAATTTCCATGCTGCTCATATACCATGGTGCCAAGCACAGCCAGATTAGTAATAGAAACAGTGTGTCACTGGAAAGCAGATTCCTGACTCCGGAGTCAGAAAAATAATTTGCTCATAGCTGTGGAAGAACATATTTCTTCCTACCGGGAAATTTTAACACAGCCGGATGGATTCACAAAACCTGTCTATCACACATGGTTTGCAGGCCATTCAACACCCTCGATCTGCCAGCTTGTCTCTCCCACACCGTCCTAGATGGCAAAAGTCAACACATAATGGATATAGCAAACCCGTCCTATCTATGCAGCACGACAGAGGAGGATCCTATACAGGACGGGTTGGGGTGCTATAGGGGATGGGTTGGTGTGCTATAGGGGACAAGTCAGCGAGCTGTAGGGGATGGGTTGGTGTGCTATAGGGGATGGGTTGGTGTGCTATAGGGGACAGGCTGTGGTCGCCCCTCCTGGCTGGTTACCCCACCTGAAAGCAGATGCTGTGGCTGGGAGACCAGACACCATCAGCAGCCTGAGCGCCACAACATGTGGTAGGTCAAGGCAAGGGAACCGTTGAAGGCCTGGCCAAAACTCAAGAAATCAGGGTTTGTCTACAGGAAGCAGAGGTACCCTGCAAAGGTGGAACAGGCAGGAGCAAGCATTTCTCAGCAGGTTAAGAATCACAGCCAAAATAAAGTGAGTTTTGTAGCTGGAAGAGGAGCAAGGCTGAGGGAGCCAGGCAGGAGGTGAGGACAAAGGCAGGACTCGAGACAGCCCACACGGTCCAAGGGTGTCTCCTTCACACAAACTCACCTACCTGCCGTCTGCACGCTGGCTACGGCAGCACATAACGACCAACAGCCAGGAGTCACGGCCCGAGAACTTCTATCCCTGCAGCAGGCTGTGACTTCTGACCAGCAGGAGCTCCCACTCACAGGAAACCTGCTTCTGAAACCATCCACGCTTGATGGTTTCCACGTCGCGACGTGCCAGGACCCAGCATCACGCAGAGAGGAAAACGCGTATTTGGTGAGGTCTTAGGCCCAAATACAAAAATGATCCAATGGAGCAGTGTGACGCATGCATACCTCAAACACTTCAAAATAAAAAAAAAATCATAAATATGAGAACAGTCATTTCACTAGTTATGGGATTTACAATTTCATTTGGCTTTAAAGAAGGATTAATTCCCTCATTCCTTTACCTTTTTAATGTCAAAGCTGACACAGTGAAAATGTTATTGAATCCTGACAAAAATATCAGAAAAAGCATGAAAAATGAGAAGAACTTTGATAGTAGCTGTGTCTGATCCCCAACATCATAAGACACTCAGGGAAGTAGCTACAGCACTAGAAAGATATTTTATGCGAAAAGAATATGATTTTTTTTAGATCTAAGACTTACTTGCAACATCACATAGAAGGAAACAATTTGTGCATGGCAAGGAAGTCTGTGCAGATGACAGAAACATGTCTTCACACGTTCCCCGCCAAATTCCATCTGGAGCAGGCAAACTCTTTGTAAACCATGAACATGGTACAAACAAGCAGTCTAGGATGACAGCGAGCAAAACACTTAAACTAAACTCAGTGCTATGGCTGGGACTTGAGTCCTATACTCAGATTTGGCTTGTTTGTTTGTGGTGGTGGGTGCACAGTTTGAGGGCTCCTCTGTAAAACACATACCTCAAAGGAGAGCTGTGTAACCCTTCACACTATATTTATGCTAGTAAACTGAATGGTCCCAGAAAATGTAACCAGGCACTCAGTTATCTCTGTGGGGAATTGTTGGAACTGGCAAAGACCTGGCCTTCGCTCCCAGACAATTTCTGTTTTTTCATCAGGAATTAGCACAGGTCAAACATGATGCTCACTGGGCACAATGGGTAGTGAAGAACATATTTTGATAGTGAATTATTAGGAGGTCATTTCAAGTCAGTCTGTCTCAGTGCCAGACAACAGTCTTGAACACAGTTAATTTACTAGTATAGACACAGCCTAAGTGTCTGTAAGCTGCTTTGGTGTAGAACTGCAGGAAGCTGTGCTTACAAATGCACTGTCATTCATAAGTCTGTAATCAAGCAGCCTCTGGCAACTCCAGCATGAAGCAGTTTACGGCGTGGCCCAGGTGCCTGTCCCCACAGACAGACGTGCCAAAGCAAACCGTGACAGGGTTAATAGTCCATTTCAGGACAAAGACATCTGGATCCATTTCAGCTGCCTTCACTCATAAATTAATCTAATCGAGCTAGATTTAAAATCATCTGGATTAGGAATAACTGAGCCACCATAGGCATTACATTCACTGCAACAGAAAATAAATTTCAGAGGACAGATTTAAAAGTCAGCACAGGGACAGAAGTTTCTGACTCTTTTAACTACATGAGAGTGTACCTAGCTGCTCTTGAACATGGATCTGTCCAATGGCCAGAATAGTGCAGCAATACACCTGTTCACAATTTAAAATAAAAGCTTTTCTTCACTATAAAAAAATTAAACCAAAGTAGGCAAAATTGAATGTTCCTGTATTTTTGTGCTGTAGCTGCAGATTGAGCAAGGTAACTAGAAAAGAAACAAAAGCAGAAATTATCAGATTGCCTTGGGTAAAGTAAATCACCTGCATCTTCCCTTCCAGCTTGATCATATCTACCATGAGATTTGAAAAGAAACATTTTAATATTTTTGCTAATTATTCAGTCCTTCCCATGATTCTAGGTATAAGCCAGCAGTAACCGAAAATAAGAGAAATCCAAGATACATCATTTTTAAGTTATGTATCAAGACCATCTAGAACAACGAACATAGGAAGCTTTGCAGGTTTTCTTACACTGATTCTGTTTCAACCCTTCTTGGCATACTGCTGAAAAATAAAATCTCCTGTCATCACAAAATGAGTGTGCAGATCTGAACTCATTTAGACTACTTTTACAAATACCAGGAGAAAATTAGTCACATAGTCTGGTTTCTCCAGCCTCATTTTAAGTCAGATGTTTTCAACCTGTAAAGCCCCAAAAACTTTTCAGAGAAATGTGGAGATCTTTGTAGAGCAATTTCAAACCTATTCCAGCTTGGTTTTTGTGACTGTCTTTTTGTCTTTGTACTGAAGAATATTGCCATCATCTTCCACAACCAGATGTACTCGGTTCATCTCCTACAGGATCCACCCACACTCATGACTTCCTCCAGAGTTCTCTATGAATACAATCCAAAGTAAAGAAAAAAACTACGCTGCACATTCACTGTAATATACAATTTGCAGAAGAAGAGGCACGATAAGCGCATTGTTTTAAATATAGAGCCTGATTTTCTTCTTATCTACAGAATGCATTAATCCCGCAGAACAGCAGGCAACACTGTAGGAAATAATGTCGCAATATTGTTGCAGCCACGTAGGAAATCACAATGGGGGACCTTACAGGAGGGGGAGGTGATTTTATTTTAAAACAAAACCAGTTTCAGTTGTTGATACTTACCTGCTTATATCCACATACTCGCAACATTAAAACGTGTGAGCCCAAGTCATCTGTCCAGCATCCAGGCAAAAGGCCACATATATGCATGTGCCGTGCCTAGAAGTCCTTGCAATGACGTGGGG
>NC_091499.1:0-56316 GCF_947461875.1 Haliaeetus albicilla | reverse complement strand
CCTGTTGTTCTGAGTACATACTCCATGTCTAACTCCATGTACCAGCAGAATAGAAAATTTTCTATTGAAAAAATAATGGGAAATGGCTTATGAACTATATATTGCTGTTAGTGTTCTGCATCTTAGGAGGCAAATTCTCTTTGAATTTTCTATTTAGTAAGATTTGATGACCAGCAGGCAGTAATTTGCAGTTATGCCTTTCAACTAACTTCACTGCCAGATCTTATAGACCATGCTGATAATATTAATCATGAAGACCTACCAATGCAAAGGAAAAAAATGGAGCACTTCCTTTTTTTGTTCTGAGCTAAGCACTATCCATCTCTAAAGAAAACACTATTTTGTGCTTTGAATGTTTTCAAAGCAATAGCTCACCAGCAATCTTTTTAAAACCTACGGCCGATTTTAAAGGCACCTACAGTCAGCACATTCAGAATTAATAACCTATTTAAGAATAAAAGTACATTAGATTTACAATACATAACAGAACTCAGAACTGTGCAGCTGATTGTCAATTCAATGAAGATGGCAGCACTGACTTGATCTGCAGGAAGATTCCTTCAAAGCCTGTCTTCACTGTACACTTCCTGCAGCCACTCTGGGGGAGGGCAGAAGTAGAAGATACAGTTATGAGGATGAGAAATAACTATACCAATCCTTTTGGCCATATAGGCTTATTGTGAATGCTACGCTATCTAAAATACGGCAGCTTCTTGAATAAGAAGTCAACTCCCTCTCTATCTCACCTGTCTCAGCTGTTTACCTAACATTAAAGTAGATGCTTTAATGCCTATTGCTTATGTCAAAGCTAAAAAGTCAGTACAGCTATGATGGTCATTAACCCTGCTTTCAAGACCATAATCAGACAGGTATCTTCTGTGGAATCCAGTAAGTACAGTTCAGGATGTTAGCAGCTCACAACTTAACCAGTATTATAACCTTCAGTAGCAATTCGACCAGTGCCAGGCATCAGACCGGCAGCACCGTTCCAGCTAAGCAGGCTAAATTTGCAATTATATGGAGAAGAAACTTTCACAGGTCTTTTCCACCAGGAATGCCAAGAACACCAACAAGAAAAATTGCCTCCAGCTGACTTCAGACAGTACAGTAAGGGGAAGGAACATCACAGCCAGTCTGACTGGAATTGAAAAAGAAATTTATGTGTTTTGGTTCAAGTTCATATCAACATGCTAAATGTAAACTTATTTAGGACAGTAGCTGCACGGTCACTGGAGGATGAGAAGCTTGTATGAGACACCTGACAGCATGGAGATAAAGGAAAGTCTGCTTCTCATTACAGCAACTGTGATGAAGGAATCACTTCTACACAAAAAAAATTAATTTCTAAGCAACCACCCTGATATCTGTTGGAGGGACAGCACAGCAGGGCATAAGCAATCCAGGAGGCTCCTGGAACGTGTTGATGATAACTTCTTTCTCCTAGTGATAGAGGAGCCAACGAGGAGAGGTGCTATGCTGCACCTTGTTCACACCAACAAGGAGGGGCTGGTGAGGAATGAGAAGCTCAAGTGCAGCCTTGGCTGCAGTGACCATGAAATGCTGGAGTTCAAGATCCTTCAGGCAGTGAGGAGGGCACACAGCAAGCTCACTACCCTGGGCTTCAGGAGAGCAGACTTGGGCCTCTTCAGGGATCTGCTTGGTACAGAACCATGGGATAAAGCCCTGAAGGCAAGAGGGGCCCAAGCAAGCTGGTTAATATTCAAGGATCACCTCCTCCAAGCTCAGGAGTGATGCATCCCAGCAAAGAGAAGTCAGGCAAAAACGCCAGGAGGCCTGCATGGATGAACAAGGAGCTCCTGGACAAACTCAAACACAAAAAGGAAGTCTACAGAGGGTGGAAGCAAGGACAGGTGGCCTGGGAAGAATACAGAGAAATTGTCTGAGAAGCCAGGGAACAGATTAGGAAAGCTAAAGCCCTGCCAGAATTAAATCTGGTCAGGGACATCAAGGGCAACAAGAAAAGCTTCTATAGGTACGTGAGTGATAAAAGGAAGACTAGGGAAAATGTTGGCCCTCTCTGAAAGAAAATGGCAGAACTCCTTACCTGGGATGTGAAGAAGGAAGAGGTACTCAACGACTTTTTTGTCTCAGTCTTCACAGGCCAGTGCTCCAGCCACACCGCGCAAGTCACAGAAGGCAAAGGCAGGGACTGGGAGAATGAAGAACTGCCCACCGTAGGAGAGGATCAGGTTCAAGACCACCTAAGCAACCTTAAGGTGCACAAGTCTGTGGGACCTGATGAGGTGCACCCACAGGTCCCTGAGGGAACTGGCAGATGAAGTGGCTAAGCCACTATCCATCATAGTTGAGAAATCGTGGCAGTCCAGGGAAGTTCCCACTGATTGGAAAAGGGAAAACATAACCACCACTTTTAAAAAGGGAAAATAGGAAGACCCAGGGAACTATAGGACAGTTAGTGTCACCTCTGTGCCCCAGCAAGATCATGGAGCAGATCCTCCTGGAATCTATGCTGAGGCACATGGAACATGAGGTGATTGGTGACGGCCAACGTGGCTTCACGAAGGGGCAAATTGTGCTTGACAAATTTGGTGGCCTTCTACAATGGGGTTAAAGCGTTGGTGGATAAGGGAAGACCCACGGACGTCATCTACCTGGGCTTGTGCAAAGCATTTGGCACTGTCCCGCACAACATCCCTCTCTAAATTGGAGAGACATGGATTTGACAGATGGACCACTCAGTGGATAAGAAATTGGCTGGATGGTCACACTCAAAGGGTTGCGGTCAATGGCTCCATGTCCAAGTGGAGAGCAGTGACAAGTGGCGTTTGTCAGGGGTCGGTATTGGGACCAGTGCTGTTTAACATCTTTGTCAGTGACATGAACAGTGGAATCGAGTGCACCCTCAGCAAGTTTGCCGATGACACCAAGCTGTGTGGTGTGGTCGACACGCTGGAGGGAAGGGATGCCATCCAGAGGGCCCTTGATAGACTTTGAAAGGTGGGCCCGTGCGAACCTCATGAAGTTTAACAAGGCAAGTGCAAGGTCCTGCACATGGATCGGGGCAATCCCAAGCACAAATACAGGCTGGGCAGAGAATGGATTGAGGGTAGCCCTGCGGAGAAAGACTTGGGGGCGCTGGTTGACGAGAAGCTCAACAGGACCCAGCGATGTGCGTTTGCATTGCAGCCCAGAAAGCCAACCGTATCCTGGGCTGCATTAAAGGAAGCGTGACCAGCAGGTTGAGGGAGGTGATTCTCCCCTTCTACTCTGCTCTGGTGAGACCCCACCTGTAGTACTGCATTCAGCTCTGGGGTCCCCAACATAAGAAGGGCATGGACCCGTTGGAGTGAGTCCAGAGGAGGGCCACGAAGGTGATCAGAGGGCTGGAGCACCTCTCCTGTGAAGACAGGCTGAGAGATTTGGGGTTGTTCAGCCTGGAGAAGACAAGGCTCCGAAGGAGACCTTATAGCAGCCTGCCAGTACCTAAAAGGGGGCCTACATGAAAGCTGGAGAGGGACTTCCCACTTCTTACAAGAGCATGTAGTGGTAAGACCAGGGGTAATGGCTTTAAACTGAAAGAGGGTAGATTTAGATGAGATGTAAGGAAGAAGTTCTTCACTGTGAGGGTGGTGAGGCAGTGGAACAGGTTGCCCAGAGAGGTTGTGGATGCCCCCTCCCTGGAAGTGTTCAAGGCCAGGTTGGAGGGGGCTTTGAGCAACCTGGTCTAGCAGAAGGTGTCCCTGTCCATGGCAGGGGGGGGTTGGAACTAGATGATCTTTAAGGTCGCTTCCAACCCAAACCATTCTATGATTTATCTCCTCTTACAGAACAGTATCACATTTAAGTTAAAAGAAGAATAAGAATTCATGAAAAACAAATTTACAAACCTTAAGCTTTTTTGCACAGCAGAAAAATGTAAGTCACTTCATATCATAAGGATCAATTATCAGAAGGAATGAAAAGTAGTACACTTAGCAGCAACATACCACTCAATTTGGAAACCTGGAGGAAGTGGTTCTTTCCTGACATATGCTGCAAGCATTCATCTCTTTTGGTGAAAAGGAGGAAGCAGTTTGGGCATGCAAAACACTGAATATGCTGTGGAGGAGATCTTTTTTATGTCCGTCATTTTCATTTAGCTGGAAGAGAAAATTATTTAGTTAGGAAAAATATTAAGTCAAGAAACCGGTCCCCAGTTCTCTTCATGTCCTTCCTTCTGTTCCTGTCTCCCTTCTGTGGTAATATTTTCACTTTTAGGTTTTCAGCTACTACATGTATGTTTATCTACAGCCTACCCCTACGCACTTCATCTCATGAGACACAAGGGACTGGCCAAACTGCCATTATCAAACTCAGCTACTCATCCTTATCACACTTTTCCATTCCCTTCTTGCACCATTGGGAGCAACCACCTTCCTCAGGAACTCTGGGCTCCCATCAACTTTTAGCTAGTCCCTTTATCCAGGCTCTCAGAAAAAGCTCCTTCTGTCACTAGAGCAGCTGGTTTTTCCTCATGTTGGTTCTTACCTATCTTGCTAACCTCCAACTTCTCAAAATGCTGCTCCTCAGAGTAGCCTGACAGGCCCGTGACTTTTATCAAAGTCAACTCCTTCCATCCCACTTTGCGTTCTACACCAACTTCAGATCTCTGCCTTCAGGGCAAAAATCCTTTAATTTTGATTCTGACATTTTTGCTTACTCCTTTCTTATGTCACTCAAAGAATCTTCATGATATGCTTATGCGTTCTTCCATAGTTTTGTTTAGGATTATCTCCCATCCTTCCACACCAAAATAATCCGATCTTCTTGCCTGCTACAAGAGCCACTCCCTTTCCCCAAACTTGTCTGTAACTCCTGCTCATGCCCCTGGATACACCACAGGCACACAACTTGAAAGCAATGGAAAAAGAGCAGGGACAAACTGATGCAATCTTTCAAGCTTGTCACATGTGACTATGCAACAGGAGTTACTGCTACTAGCTAAAAGTAGTCCAATTTTCAGAGTATCTAAAACTTCCCCTGAATTTAACACAGCTTCTGGAGACTAGGTGGGTACATAACAATATTTGGTTTTCAACGCTAAACTTTGAAAATGTTATCCATTATCCAATTCAACACCAGACTGCTTAAATAAAACCACACACCTAGAAGATAACACTTGAGCATCTGTCATTGAACTGAGGTGTTACAGTGGTAAATTATGAACAGAAGGGAAAGAGAGAGCATTATCAAAAAAGTTAAAAGAGTGGAGGTAAGGAGGAACAAAAACAAAAAAAGCAAATACTATTAGCTTATATTAAAATCAAAACTCACATGCTAGATTATCATTTTCCCTTCTGTAAGTTAACTAGTGAGTAGCAGCAAATATATCGGAGAGACTGGAAACAGCAACAGTTGCATCTGAATCACCCACGTTTCCTTTCTCATTCTGTTGCCTCTTTTTCCCCCCATCTCCTTTCTGCTGCTTCTCTTTACCGTCACTTTTTTCACCCTGACTTTTTGCATTTATCTTTAAGTTTCGGAGATGCAAAAAAACTACTACCTTTCCACAGCACCAATAGAGGGACAAGAGGTTCAATACAGAACTACGGTTCTCTCGAAAGTGTGCTGGAAAGTACAACCTCATGGGCAGATCTAATGGCAGTACTGTCAGCATATACCAGGTGTTTGAAACACAGCAAAATAAGAAAAGCTATCTTGAAGACTAAAAGAAGGCCGGGAAAAGAGGATTAAAAGGAAAAAAAACCCAAACAACAGTGCATAATTATACATCCTGAAATCCCTCTGCTGTGTTCAGTCATGTGAGTTACTTATCCTTATGATCTTGCCTTAGATAGAAGATGATCACTGTACTGCTGAGACGTTGAAAAACTTTTGCAGCATATCACACAGGCAACAGCGTTATTTGGGGGTCCATGTAATGTGACTGTTGGGTCACAAGGAGAATGATCAAACCTGGAGAGGGAAAAAATAATTAACAAACTAGTTCCCTCTAAATAGTCAAAATGGGAAATTTTTTTTTAATTTTTAATGGGAAAAATTCTGTCATTTGAAGCTGTTGGACAAAAACCTATCCAATCAACCTAAACCATAAAATTCCTCACTTCCCCTATCATTAACCACATCAGCTGAAGTATCCTGTACAGAGGTGATGGTCCTTGCAGCCTCCCTGTTATAATGACCACTTCGCCGAGAAATCATACTGGTTTTAAGAGCAAGAGAACTAACAAAGCCTCGATTTCCTACAGAGGGATTTTTAAAATGTATTTATTTTTACGTCCGCACACTACTTCTAGCTCGGATGGAATTAATTTTCTTCATAGCAGCTTGTACAGTGCTGTGTTTTGGATTGTTACGGATGCACAACTAACCATAACAATTTACGAACAACAGTGTTGACAGCACAGGGATGTTTTAGCTATTGCTGAGCAGTGCTCGCACAGCGTCAAGGTTACCTCTGTTTTTCAGACTGCCCCACCAGCAAGTAGGCTCGGGCATAGGCAAGAGGCTGGGAGGGGACACAGCTGGGACAGCTGACCCCAACTGACCAAAGGGATATTCCATAGCGTATGATGCTGAGCTCAGCAATAAAAGCTGCATGAAGGAGGAGGAAGGGAGGATGTTTGGAGTGATGGCATTTGTCTTCCCAAGTAACCGTTATGTGTGATAAAGCCCTGGCCACCAATGGGAATTCCTTATTTTGCTTTGCTTGCGTGCATAGCTTTACTTGTTAAACTGTTTTTACCTCAGCCCAGAGTTTTCTCACTTTTACCCTTCCCATTCTCTTCCTCATCCCACCGGGGTGAGTGAGTGAGCAGCTGTGAGGGGCTGAGCTGCATACTGGGGTTAACCCACAACACTCCCCTCAGCTTCTCTCCTTACCACCTTCCCCATGACACATTCACTAGTTAAAAGGCAGTATATATGCTGGAACTGACTCCAGACACAGTGAGTGTTGACTAGCAACGATCAGCTATAAACAGATGTCTGGCCTATAGCTCTTGCTCCTCTTCCCCTTCATTAGGGGCATTTTTTAAATTTTGCCATCAAGTTGTATACGTTAGCCTTTTGCTCTTTTTCAGGTTTGGATGAAGAAATAACAGAAATGGAGAACAGAAATCTTGTTTCTCAAAAAAAACAGATATTAAAAAATGCTCAACAAGAGCAAGAAATCAATTATAAAATCTGTAACATATCAATCTGCTCTCCAAAGGGAATTTTGTCACTACAGGCAGTTTAAAGCAGACTTGACGCTGATGTCCGAAGTTCGAGCATATTCTTTCACTATTATTTCTTGCACTGAGCTCTTGCACTATGTCCTTACCTTTGAAGGTGACCTAGGAGGAGATGTCCATTATCAAACTCCCTGTTGCAATGCATCACAGGACAAGATATGGGACTGCTGTTGACTTGTGTCTGACCTGCCCTCTTATAAATACCCCTTTTTCCACTGTTAATGGTGCCTGGTTTGAGACCTGTGTTGTAAAACAAAGCACTTAACCAGAATCTGAATTATAGAGGCTTAATAAAACAAAACAACACACAAGCCCTAAAGCATTTAAAAATCAAATTATATTGGTTGTTAAAAGCAAGCTAACAATGCACTGTAACTCAATCCTACTAGAGTAAGTCTGCTCCTTCAGTTAAGAATCTGTCTCTTCAATCCCCAGTAGGATTACTTTTCAAACACTTTAACACCCTTCCTCCAGGCAGTATTTTAAAATGATTGAACTTTCTGAAGTTATACTTACTTATGTAGACATTTTCCTGAGCAACAGTTCAACAGTAATATTTCTCCTTCTAGCATCTTTGCTTATAAAAGTAGTTAACATTGCCTTAGTGGGTTTTAGACTTTGTATATTAAGTTTTCTAAGCAGCAAAACATTAGAAGAATAGCTTTTATGGAAATGAGTGTATAAGAACTTTGAAATGCCACACTCTAGCAAAGTTAATATTGTAAGATTTGGTTACGCATAAGAGGCACCTGCAAGCTCAATGTCAGTATTGCTCAATGCAATTACCATGTGTTCTATTCTGCAATGCAGGACTTAGAAAATGCATCACTGAAACTTAGTTTCCTATTCTTACCTGGCATTTTTAACCACTGGTCCACACATAACCTTGCAGCTTCTGTGTCACTGTGTTCCCGAATAAATTCCAGCTCTTGCAACCCATGAGCATATTGGGAATCAACTTTCTCCTGAAGGGGAAAACATATCAGGCAAGGTGGCGATAAAATTTAAACAAAAAATAATTAAAGATTAAGTATGTATACCAAAACTTACATGCAGGTCTCCAAAAACCTAAGGAAAAAACCCCCACAAAAACCTAGGGGGTGGGGAGGAATCTTACAACTTGACTAGCTTCTATATAATGCAATAAAGATAGAATGTAACAGCAATTAAAAAAAAATTTAAAAAATAGTACTAATTTTTGTGCCCTAAACAAAAGCTACAGCTTAGGTCAATTAATTTACTTTTACTGCACCTACTGAAGTTTCTGAAGCATGTAGATAACCAAGATGATTTTTGAGATTGTAAGATTATAAAAAGAAACAAATAATAATGAAACTAAAAAAAAAAGGCAACACAAAATGGTTATTGAAACCAAAGAGTCAATTTCTTCCACTGTTGGGGCAGAGGGGGAAGGCAGGCAGTTTCACTTTGAAGAGTAATGTTAATTCTGCAGATTGCATTACCTGATGAGGAGTGAGGAGCCACCCAGCAGGAAAATATTCATCATTAACAAAAGGATTTTTTAACCTTCATTCTCAGACTACTTTAAATGCTACACAGCTATCTCTGACTCCACTTTACAGTTTAAAAACTATGTGGAGACATTAACAGATTGCCAAATTCTAAGCAGAGAAGACAGGAGAGGGATGTAGGCCTCTGTACTTCACGGCTACCTTGGACTATATCTAGCAGCCTTTTACTCTGTTGTATTATAGTTGCATAGTCTATTGTAGACTGTAACAAGCTGTAACTATAGCACAATTATGTGACTTTAAAAGCCATTAAGAGTATTCAGAAAATTAGACTGGAGAGTCAGCATGTTCCACAAATACTGGATTTGCATTTGTCTCTGTTGAATTTCATTAGGTTCTTCTAAGCCCACTCCTTCAGGCTGTCCAGGTCCTGCTGATAGCAGCCCTACCCTTAAGCCTACTGACTGTACCTCCCAGTTTGTAACAAAAATTTAAAATTCCATGCCTTTCAAATGGCTGCACAATACAATTAATAGCATTCAACTTCAAAATTATGCCTTGTACATAGACAATTTTATCCCATTATAAAATACTATTTGATACAGACATTTAACGTGGCAAACAGCTTCCCAAAAAATCTCAGACAAAAGCAGGTAGATAACTAGGCTTGCTGCATGATAGTTTGTGATAACTGTTATTTTTCAATTATTTAACCAGAATAATTGATGCTAAGGTCCTTCTGCTATATATACAAACAAGAGAACAAGTTTTTGTCATTGGCTTGCAGGAAGTTAGGTTCCACCACCCCCTCCCACCCCCCCCCTCCCCACCTTAGGAACTGCAATAAGACTAGCAAATTGATTAGTTAAAAGCCATATTGTGTTTCAAATGATGCCGCAGAAGCAAAAATCGCTAGTTGCTAGTTCCAGGTCTAGCTCACCAATCTTTTTATTTACCTAGTAGTGAAAACAAACACACTTGTGACTACAAGGCCTGTATTATGCAATTCTACTGAACCAAAATATGTCCAATACCTTAAAGGCTTTGTTTTTCTCTTCTTTTTGTTGTTTCTCTACTTCAACATGGCGTGCCAGACGATCCAAGGTTGATGCAACTCGTTCCTTCTGATAGTCAATGTGATCTTTACGCTTAGTATTGCTCTACAATTGGAAAGTTAAACTTTTATTTGGTAATTGTTAAGTAACAGGCACTAATACAGTGAAAAGTGATGCCCAAGCATCAGGACATAATTCAGTACAGATACTCCAATCCTAAGTTCCATGATCTACCTTGCTAGTTTTCTCTTCCTATTTACCAGCATCTGTAACTTCTGTTAATAAACAAACAAACAAAACAACCTCCACCTCCCTACATATTCAAGGCAATTCAACGTCAACATTAGCCTTGCCAAAGCACTGGAAGGAACATGGATGATTGTGCTGGGTGCCCTAGAAGTCTCCAACAAATTAAAAATTATGTAAATTCTTCTAAGTAGGTAAACAAAATTCCTGAAAATTTCAAAGCCAACATGCAGCCCATCTGAAAAACTGAGAACTGGTATCATTCTTGCTCAAAGACAACATTGCCCAATATCTTCAGAAAGGCAGATCATTAGCTTTTTCTAGCATAAGGGATAGGGTATACACTGTAGTTTGCTCCTGTTACACGATCAGCTCTAGCAATCATCATGGTGGAATGAGCCTGTGCATATACAGAAGACCCACCTTTCCTTAAGAACCAGGTTTATTATACACATCCTCTACTGCAACACTGGAAAACAGAAGTCAAGAGATGGCCGCTGCTACCAAAAACAACTCTAGTAGAGTCAATCTCAGTCACTGTCCCTCTCAAAGGCTCCGCAGAGTAGGCCCAATAAGCTTGGGGGATACATGAATTGACCAGCCTGCTTCTGACATACATTCTTAGGAGGGCTTATGAAGAATGAGGTTGAGTTAAGACCAGGTTGTCATCAGAATAAGGTCCTCCAACCTATAAACTGCTCCTAAAAAGTTATTTTAGAAGGAAAAGGCCTAGGAGTAGGCCAGATACATCTGCAGGCTAGACTGGACACACTGAATTCTGAGGTCACTTGTAAAGTGACATTTTTCTTCGACATACTTGCTAAAACCACTGAAAGCCAAATAAAAGTTCCAAATCCATTTCAAGAAGGAAAAAAATGGCTCTGGAAAAAATGAAGTTCCACTCAGCACTAGGTAAAAATCAAAAGACTTTAATGTTGGTTTATTTATTTATTACTTGTTAAAAATATCTCTAACAAAGTTTTTTTGTTAAGAGTAACTGATGGGAAAAAAATACAGCAGACTATTTTCTTCAACCGAGAAGTCCCAAAATACATTATAACATACTCACACGAATATAAGAACTGCTGTTAGGTTCTTCATCCTCACTGCTGACAAGATCAATGCATTCAAGTACAGGCCTTAAAGGTCCTTCCTGAAAAAAAAAAAGTGTTAAACACACACACACACAAGCATTAAATTGTCTTCCTCAGAGATAAAATGTTGCATCCATTACAGCACATTGTCAGCATTGGCAATATCTGAAGGAGTATTTTACCAAGGTTTCAAGAGGGCACAGTAATGAAATCCATGCATGGCAACTTTCCCACTTAACAGACTAATCCACAAAATTGGTAAAACATGCAAATAAATAAGTATTCACAAATTATTAAAATATCAACTTAACATATAGGTATCAACTAGAAAAAAAATCAAATTAACAGTCTTAGCTTGCTTAATAACCTTATATTCTTCATCTTCTCAATCAACTTAGATCTACACTTTTAAAGATACTCAACTTGCGCCATTAATTCAGTGGTAATAGGGTAGCAGACTGTTACCAAGAAAGGAACAGTCTTAGATTTCACTAAGCAACCCTAAATGTTTTTTCGTTGTTTTTCAGGGTTTGTTTTCATTTTGGTTGTTTTTAAAAGACACAAATTAAATTCTAACTCCAAAAGCATGTTAGGTTGACCCTGGCTATGTGCCAGGTACACACCAATCCGCTCTATCACTCCCCTCCTCAGCAGGACCAGGGTGGGAAAGAAAATAAGATGGAAGAAAACCTTGTAGGTCAAGATAAAGGCAGTTTAATAAAGCAAAAGCAAAGGCCACATGTGGAAGCAAAGAAAAATCAAAAGATTTATTCTCTACTTCCCATCAGCAGGTGATGTCCAGCCACTTCCCAGGAAGTAGGGCTTCAGTACACATAATGGTTGCTCCAGAACAGAAAGGTCATTAATAACAAATGTTCCCCCTCCTTTCTCTTAGCTTTTACTGCTGAGCAGACATCATATGGTATGGAATATCCCTTTGGTCAGTTTGGGTCAGCTGTCCTGGCTACATCCCCTCCAAAGATCTTGGCCACAACAAGACTGCTGGTGAGGGGGAAAATGTTGGAGAGACAACCTTGATGCTGTGTGAGCACTGCTCAGCAGTAGCCAGAACACCGGTGTGCTAACGCCACCCTTCTAGCTACCAATACAAAGCACAGCACTATGAGGGCTGCTGTGGGGAAAATTAACTTCATCTCAGCCAGACCCAATACAAAAAGAAATTAAACTCCTTAGGCATGTCAAACATTAAGAAAGTAGGAAACAGTTTCCTACACATTTAAGCGCTGAAGGCTACTCCTTTCTGAGCAGGTACTCCATAAGCAGGTTACAAGTGCCTTCTCTGTATTGGAATCACAATGAGGGGGAAGTAATTTTATTCTAAAAGAAAATACATTTCACCCATTCACACCACATACTCAAAAGCACAAAGACACACATCCAAACGTCTGTCCAGCATTCAGTTGCAAAGATGTGCATCCAGGAAGCCTGGTCAGGACTCCATGCAGCGATATGGAGGACAAAGGACCCTGGCTATCAACAAGTACTTCAGTTTTATCTGTTCTTCCTAGCTTGGCAGCCATGTGCTCCTTTTGCATATTTCTGATCTTTTGTCTCTTTCCATACTGCCCCTCCTGTGTGAGTCACTAAAGGTTACTGATTGTTTTTGTCTCCACCTCAGGATGTCTTAAGGCTCTAGCCCTGTTCTTTGTTTTCTGCAATCATCTTAATGGTTTAAGCCTTGGCTTTAATTTGTGTGAATGCTGTCCCTTGCTTTCCTGATATGTGTCTTCAGAAAATTCTTGTAGATGGTCTGTGACTTCAATGACCTGCTAGTCCAGGTAGTATCAACACCAGTTGATTTACACACCTTCCTATGCCTCCTTTTTTTCATTCCATCTGGTGCTTCCACACGTGCATGTCTGTGTGTGTGTGTGCGTGTGTGTGCGCATGTGTGTGCATTCCCATTCACTCTCCATTCATACAAATTTTCACATTTCTGCTACAGGCTTCTGGTAGATAGCAGAATGTTGGCACAAACATGAAAAAGCAAATGGAGAAGAAAAATTAAAATCAGCAACCCAAACTAAGCACATAGGTCATAAGTTTTTTAAAGAAGATGTACAAAACATCTGGAGCTTCATCCACACTCACTGCGACAAGAGCCTTCATTTTTTAAAGGCAAAAAAAGAAGCACTACATCCACATAATCTGATGTCATGCAAAAAATCCCCATATCATGCTACCACATTATCACATGCCAACTAAATAATCAGTATAATGAACATGAAACAGGATGAGTAAGTCTACACCAAACAAAAATATTCCTAGTGACCCTATCTTACATCCATGGTCCAATGTGTACCCACCCATCTTCAGCTAGGGGCAAAGTTAACTAAAGTCTCCACATACCATAAAAAGATTCCCATCCAAATTCTGAAAGTTATTATTTAACCTCAAACCAAAACCAAAGATAGTTTAAAAGTTTTTTGGTAGTGACAGGGGTGGTGGCTGGTTTTTTTTAAAGTCTGTATATGCAATGCCATCTATATCATATGACCAACTTTTTGATTAAAACTGCAGTATTAGCCATTTGTCTGGTAATATCGCTGGCTGACACCACAGAGCTGTTATATACTCCAAAGGTATTCTTTATTTGTTAGAAAGTTAAGTTTTCCAGGCAGAAGAAGGATTTACGATAGTCAGCAGACTTGACTTCTTGAAGAGGTGCAGTACTGTTATCCACCACTTCTGCCATATAATTGGCAGTGTCCTCAAGATCTTGACAACCAACACACTAGGGCAGGTTAGGAAGATTTATTGCCTAATGAGAAGTAGCAGAGAGAACAAGAGCATGCAATTCCTTCTGCTGTCCTTACTGCATCTCATTCTTTACATTCTTCCACCTTTCAAGGCTGTAAAGCTGTTCAGCTGGCCAGGCATAAACGGTCCTCATTGTCTCACTGGGGAGGAAGTGGGCTGAGATCTTGGACAGATGACAAAAACTTGTATAAATCCAGCTGCATGCCTCAAATTACCCCAAAAGTGTGCTTAACATTTTTTTGTGCTTAACTTTATTAAAAAATAAAGAGAATGTGGTTTTACAAATAAAATCTAAAAAAAACCCCAAAACAATCCTTGACAGATTTGCTTTTGTAGAAACTGACCACCTCTATAAACTTATAAGAAATTAAATCTTTATTGAACAACAGGTGTTAGCAAGTAACAGTTCAAAGACACACTCAGACCACCTCACTGCCCAATCAGTTCAATAATGTGTTTTGAAATGTTCACTTGATCCTAACAGCTGTAGCTTCTTCAAATGCAGAGATTTTCCTTATTTCTGTTTACTTACTCCCTGGGTTCAGCAACTAATTAAAAGTTAGGAAATTGATGGCTGAAAAGCGGAGTAACTTGCTTTCAAGCCTAGGAAGTTCTAGTGACCAGAACAGTAAATTCAATGTAACACAAGTAATATTACAATTGTTTAAATGTTGTTTGCATTCATGAAACATTCTTTTTTTCCTTCCAAATTCTGTGCCCCCTACTACATGATTTTTGTGTACTACTTTTTGAAAACAAATGTACTATATATAATTCTTTAAAATGACTCCTCAAAGACACAGACCCTTATTTTCCACAAAAATAAAATGGGGGAAAAAAAAGAAAAGCCAAACCACCACACCATCTGCCTATAAACACTCCTGAATAATAACGCAAGTCTCAAACATAGCATTTATTTAGGCTAGTTTGTGTTTCATTCATTGGTAGTTTAACCTTTAGATGAAGATTAAGAACAAATACTGAAGTTAAGAGTGTAAGAACTACAATCCTGGGTCTGATCAAGAACTCATCTGTGCTACAAAAGATTATTTTGAGAAAGTATAAGAACTGGGGAAAACAGTATAAACCTACCCCAAGTATATCTACTCAGGAACCGCTTAAGTCAGTATGTGAGAAACCGTGACTGAAAGTAAATATCACAACACTGGTTTAGAGCCGTCCCAGCGGAGTGCCATTACACAGAAAATACTCCAAATACTACTTCTGAAGAAACAGTCACTTCAGTGTGGGCTCATCCTGGCAGCAGTGCTCCTCTCTGCCAAAAGGTGTTCATACCAAAATGAAAGTGGAAGTTCAAAGCCTCTTTATTCAGTGGCCCATACCAAAATGAAAGTGGAAGTTCAAAGCCTCTTTATTCAGTGGCCCAGGACAGACATCATCCTCATGGAGGGAGACTGAGTCTAGGACTAGTCTCCTCTTTAAATGTTCACAGAGACCTTCTGAGAATTTCATGCAAGCCATAGCTTCAGATGGATTTCCTATATTTTTAATCTTGATTGGAGAAGTGGTGCCAGATGAAACATATAATTTTTCCGGCAAGAGAGAGCAGGTATTACAAGCAAACATTCCCAATTAGTACTCCAGCACCACACGGAGGGAAAGTTCTCACCAGTGGGAATTTAGCTTTTGCTCTGTTGGCTCACCTCTGCAGAAGGGTGAGCCCCAAATTGAAAGTTAAGAGAAGTTTAATTACTTCATTTTTTCTAACTGGTTAAACTAAACAGTAACATAATGCAAAGATAGTGCCAACCCCAAGGATTCCATAATTGTAGGAGAGTTAAGAAGCTGAGTATCAATTAGGTTCATCCAACTCTTTGGATGTCCCCACAAGATGACCACCACCAGCTAAAAAGTATCTTGGCACACAAGAGCCTGAGATTACAGAAGAACCAACATGGACAAGCACTCAACAAACAGCTGATTGTGGCCTCTCTAGCTGACTATACTGGCATACTTGGCATCATCAATGCCAAGCCACCAATGCTCAGTACTAGGATATGCTCAGTCTTCACATCCTTATAAGATCCTTCACATTCAAAAAAACCCAAACAAAAAAAACCCCATGCTCTACTTCTCAATTACTTCCCTAAACAATCTTCAAAAGCCACTCTTCTCACCAACTAACAGCCATGACACTAAGCAATAAACCAATGGCTAAATCGCAGCTATTTTGGTTACTGGAAGAATTTCTAGGTTTTAACTGATAGAAAATTAGCTTTTGAATCTCTAGATAGCTGTGGTTTCTCTGCTGTTATTCATAGCTTTGGCTGAAAGCATTAGCATTGAACCAACAAAACTGGCATTTCACTATGCTATGCAAAATACTAAATGTAACAGTTAATATAATCAAATCTGTTTAATCGGTGGCTGGTAAAGATGGAGCCTGTCGTGGTTTAACCCCAGCCAGCAACTAAGCACCATGCAGCTGCTCACTCACTCCCCCTTACCCAGTGGGATGGGGGACAGAATCGGGAAAAGCAGTAAAACTCATGGGTTGAGATAAGAACCGTTTAATAGAACAGAAAAGAAACTAATAATGATAATGATAACACTAATAAAATGACAACAGCAATAATAAAAGGATTGGAATGTACAAATGATGCGCAGTGCAATTGCTCACCACCTGCCAATCGACACCCGGTTAGTCCCCGAGCCATGATCCCCTGCCCCCACTCCCCCCAGTTTATATACTAGATGTGACGTCCCATGGTATGGAATACCCTGTTGGCCAGTTTGGGTCAGGTGCCCTGGCTGTGTCCTGTGCCAACTTCTTGTGCCACTCCAGCTTTCTTCCTGGCTGGGCTTGAGAAGCTGAAAAATCCTTGACTTGAGACTAAACACTACTTAGCAACAACTGAAAACTGATATCAGTGTTATCAACATTCTTTCCATACTGAACTCAGAACGTAGCACCATACTAGCTACTAGGAAGACAATTAACTCTATCCCAGCTGAAAGCAGGGCAGAGCCTCATATTAATCTCCAAGGACAGTTTCTTCTCAAGGAGTTCTGTGAAACTCATTTTTACTGCCTCCAAAAGTTTTCTCACAAAGTCCTAAACTGTGGTCTCACTTTCCTTCCCTCCCTCATTTCAATCAATCTTTGGGTAACTAGGCCTAGCTAACAGACACCTAGTCTACTGATGTATCATGTAAGGTTTTTTGTTTGTTTGTTCAGTTTTTAAGCTTTACGTGCATTCAGACCAAATACCCATTTACTTAAAAAGCACAAGTAAATTTTTACATAGACACACACTAGCATACAGAAAGTATGACACTAGCTTTCAATATATGTGACCACAGACTTAATATATCTTTGACAAAATAATTATGTGAGCATAATTGTGTATACATATGTAAACACACTCATTATCATAGAACAAGCTTACATTAAAATAAATTTAAAAAACAACACAAGATACACTATTTGTGCTCTAAACCTTTGTCCCAGCAGACTTCCAGCTTTAAGACTGCTGAGTAACTGACCAACATTGTGAACCAACATGCACTTAGAAAGTTTTGATTTCTGTAACCTACCAAATACAAAAATCCAAGTTCTTGGCTGACCTGGGTTGGGAGCAAAAATAAAAGTCCTGCTTCAGAGATGCCTCATAACACCTCTACAGTTTTATTGTGTTCCTGCTGTGATGCAACTGAAAGCCAGAGATACAAATACTTGAGTCTATATCTAATATTTAACACCCCAGGGGGAAAGAAAACAAAACATTAAATGGTAACTATCATGTTTCAGCAAATCACTTGATTTTGGTATATCCCAGAGCCAAGTGTTCTTCAGATATAATTTTTATTGGAAAATAACAATTACAAGCAAACCCAAAAACTTTGAGTTCCTACAGAGGTCTTAAGGAACAGGTAAAGAACTGCAATTGGTTTTTAATGAATCATTTTTTCCAATATCATCAGTTCCCAAAATAGGCTGGAAGTCCTCTTCAGGTTTGAAATAAAAACAAACACTCATTTACAAGAAAGTAAGTGGCTGCTCCAACTCTTTCAGGACAGAAAGAAGCTGTATCTTTTGTTATGAAGTGCTCCCAAAACATTGTAAAAAGGAAAAGCTGCAAAGTATATGAAGTATGTTTGGTTTTCCTGGATTTCAAATTGAATCAATTTAGAGCTCACTATTGAATAAGTCAGGGCCTATGGAAGTATGTTTTCCTTTGAATTCAGATATTTGAAATAAAAATCACCAATAGTGGAAAAAAACTTGACATAAATGTAATATTGCATCAGAAAATTAAAGTAATTTTTAAATACATATATCTTCAATTTTCCAGTTGAGTTTTATTTTGGATACATAATCCTTATGCATACTTAACAAATGTTTACAGAAAATAAACACAAAATACCCTCCTTAACAGTGTTTACCATTATAACACAACAGAGGAGTCAGGAGGTATTTAAACACTTTATAAAACTATATATTATTTTGAGGTCCCACACAGAGTAACAACGGTAAGAAAAGTCCTTGCAGGAAAGCCACCAACTTTATCAGGGATAACTTATATTTTTTAAAAGAGCAGCATAATGATGAGCCTCATCTTTAAAGAAATTAGTCAGAAAATAAAAAAAATGAGTGGATCAATACCACTAAAAAAAAACCCAAATCCGCAAAAAACAATTCAGGACTCCAGTGCTTTCAGTGCAGGCTGTAGCAACTTGAATAATCTGCCTACTTATAGACCCCATTAAACCTGTGAATCTCTTCACTCTTGCCTTATCTTTCCCAAGGAAACAGAATGGGAGCCAGGAATAATGGCTTGCATTGTAGATTAAATTGTATTTTTCTGCTGGTGTGCAAAACTTAGGACTTTAATGATTTTAAGTGGACAAAATATGTAATGCAGAATTAAAAGGTGGGAATTTATGGAATAACAGTTCTAAGTTTCCTGAATGAGGGTGAATCTGTGACTTTAAAAAGCTCAAAAACTCTGGCAGCAGCAGAGATTGCTTTCGGTCCATCAAATAAGGACTCTTTGTCATAGTCCTACGGTAAGAATTCAAACACCCTAAAATGAGCGACTGAAATAGAAAAAAAACCAACAAAACCACCCCAAAACAAATAAAAAACCCCACACCAAAAAACCACCCAACTTGCAGGAAAAGAAAAAGAAAAAACCCAAAACAAAACACAAACCCACAGAGATCACATGGCCTACAACTATTTGTTTTCCATCAAAATGAGCACAGGTCGAGATATCCAAGTGTCTTCTCTAATTCAATTTATACAGTACCACCTGGGTGCACTGGGTCCTCAGGCCATGCAGTAAAATAGTACTCAGATGATCCAAGTAGCATGCATACAAAACATTTATGAAGCTTATACGCTTCTAGTCATACACATTATTATATGGAAACAATGATCTAAAGCTAGCCAAATAGTTTAGAAATCCTTTTGCAAAGTCCAAGTTCACCCTCACTCAGAGGAGCAAATGGGAGATCCTAGGACGCATTGCTGACATTAGGTGATGGGCAGGGTCACACACCTTTCCCCTTGTATTCATCAATGACAACAGTAAGCTCCTCACTCCAAAATACCAATTCTGCACAAACAAGCCTAAGCGCAGTCATCTTCCTATCTATAGCAGCCTCTCTCAGAAGCCATCATCACTGGGATCACAAAGGCTCCATATTATCCACAAGTGAAACCAAGCTAAAAAAAGGTAGCAGAAGCATTGATTTTAATAAGTCTCTTATCTTTCAATTACTGCTCCTGGTGCTCCAGCAGCCCTTCAATCATTACACATTCAAAGTTATCCTAACCATCACTGGGATCACAAAGGCTCCATGTTATCCACAAGTGAAACCAAGCTAAAAAATGGTAGCAGAAGCATTGATTTTAGTAAGTCTCTTTTCTTTCAATTACTGCTCCTGGTGCTCCAGCAGCCCTTCAATCATTACACATTCAAAGTTATCCTAACCATCACTGGGATCACAAAGGCTCCATGTTATCCACAAGTGAAACCAAGCTAAAAAATGGTAGCAGAAGCATTGATTTTAGTAAGTCTCTTTTCTTTCAATTACTGCTCCTGGTGCTCCAGCAGCCCTTCAATCATTACACATTCAAAGCTATACTACCTTCCTCATTCTTTGCCTAATGCTTCAAGAAAACGAAGCTTACACAATCATGCTACACATGAACGCTTATGTGTGTATATAATGAATTTTGAACTCAGTAGTCAATTTTGACCAAATCAACTAAAAGACTAAGAAGTGTCAGAGATAATCAACTACTTACAATTTCTGAAAAAATATACATGTCCCCCATACTTGACCACCTAAATACGCCTGTAGAAAAAGTCTGTACATTGAACTTAGGCTTTAATCAAACACCATACAAAATAGAGAAAAAAAAATCTAGTTATTGTTCAGCATTAAAAATAAGACAAATGCATAGGAAACCATCCATTATTAGTCCTGGCATCAATTAACCACTTGATCTTATTTGCATGACTTGTTCCTTAGGAAAAATCATCTTTCTGTTCTTGCATGTATCCCTGCCATCCAGCACCACTTCACTGATGACTGATTGAGGCCAGAACACAGGCCAGCATGAAAAACATTCTGCTTTTCTTGGATATGCAATAGATCTAAGTTTCCGAAAGTTACATTCACATAAGCCACGACAGCATTAGACTACGTGTTGTACTGTAGCTATTACACAGTGCTTCACAATTTGAGAGGACTGTTTAAGGACTCTAACCCATTATTTCTGTCCTCTTCTTCTAAACAAAGTATAGTGGTTTTGACATGGTTTTGCAGAGTGAGGAGTGCTTTATTCCATTAACTTCAGTACCACTATTCATGAAGCAAAATGCTATACAATATGATTACCAGAAAAGTAATCTACAGTGACCGCTCATATACCTCCTTGATCACTGTAATCCCCCACTCACCTGCTGGGATACTTAAGTCTATATTCTCTCTATAGCACCAATGGACATCTTATACCCTTCCAAAGAAAGGGCACATAAACCTTTAAGATAAATTTGTTATCTGCCATAAAGAGTCACAAATTAAATTATCTTTAAATCCAAAAGTAATGCTTTCCATCAAAATATAATCAAGATCATCAACACAGTACTCAAAGACCCCCTCCTATTTTACTGAGCTACCAAAAGCACATTTACTACAAGCAACAGTGTGTTTCCAGTATGAGATCTACTTACTCCAATGAACTCAATCTCATCTTCGCTTTCGGAAGCTGGTGATTTACTCTTGCGAATGTTGACAGAGCTATGAGACTCCATTATCTAAAGAGAAACAAACCAAAACATACTTCATCATTTTATTTTGCAAGTTTTCCTTAACTATATAGGATTTTCTGGTTTATGCCTACTTTGGCTTTACAGCCTACCTGCACTCAACAAGCCTCTCCATGTCATTCACTGACAGTTATCAGTAATACCACAAAAAGCGGTAACAATTTTGACTCGAGTCACGCTACTGTATTTTTCCAAATATGCAAAACGTGGCCTAATCTACAAAGCATCCCAGCACCTATTTTCGTCCAGCAACCACAGCTATAGCAAACCGCCAAAGTTCATTAACGTGCTCAAGTCTGAAAACCCCAGCAAGAGACAGACCGGAGCTCTAGCCTAACGGCGCGGCACCACCGCCAGAACACAGAGGACGGTTTAGTGACAGACGCGGGGCGAGTTCAGGCCTAATTAGCAGCTACGGGTGCTTTTGGCCGCTTTAGGACCACCCCAGAGCCAGCAGGCTGAGCTTCTGGCTTCAAAACCAGCGCCGTCCTGCCCAGCGGAAGATCGCCGTGAGCGGCGCGGAACCGCCGCCCGCCCGGGCGCGGCCCCGACGGCGCGGTCCCGGCGGGCGGCTTTGCTGACTCACGTTTCTTCACCCGCACGGACACCCCACCCCGCGACGCCCCGCCGCCAGGCCGCCCCGCCGCCACAGCCCGGGATGGGCGGCGGGTGAGGAAGCGGCGGCTTCGCCGGGCGCCCGCTCCTCGCCCGGCCGCCCCGCGGGGGTCGGGTTGCTAAGCGACGGCTCCGCGCCCCTCGCAACGCCCCGGCCCCGCTCACCGCGCCGCCGCCGCCAGCACCCGAGGGCACACCAACGCCCCGACCCAGCGCACCTCCGCTTCCTCTTCAAGCCGGGGGCGGCGGGGAGGGAAGGGGGGGGCGGGAGCGCGGCGCGGCTTGCCGGGATTTGTAGTTGCTGCCTGCTTCGCCTCGCTCCCCCTCCTCTTCCCCATGGCAGGTGCGGGCGCTAGGGCGACAACGCCATGGCGCAGCCCGCCACCCCTCGCAGCGGCGTTTCGGGGCTCTTTCCCTTAATAACGTCCTGCCTCACCACTTCCGCCTTCAGTTGGGTTGCGTAGAGTTCCTGCTCAAAGGCGGAAAACCCACACGCCGCTTCCGGGGGAGGAGGAGGGTGGCGGCCATGGGGGCTGACAGGTGAGGGGGAGGGGGGGGAAATCGCCTCTCCCAGAGGCGGGCGCGCGGGCCGGGCCCTTAGCGCCGTGCAGAGGCGGCGGGGCGGCCGGGAGCTGCCCCCGCGTCGCTGTGCGTTTTCAGCCTGCCAGTTTTCAGTCCACCTCACCGTCTGCCTATCTGTCCCAGACATCAACAGCTTGGGTGTGAGAATCTTGTGGAAGACGGTGCCAAGGGCCTCAGTGAAGTCCAGATAGACAATGCCCGTTGCTCTCCCCTCATCTACCAGGCCAGTCACTTTATCATATAAGTTTGTCAAGGTGGTCAAGCATGACTTCCCCTTGGTAATGCTGTACGGATGACTCCTGATTATTTTCTTCTCACTGAACTGCCTGGAAATGGTTTCCAGGACTAGCTGCCCCATCACTATCCCAGGGATCAGGGTGAGGCTGACCGGCCTGTAGTTCCATGCGTCTTCCTTCTTGCTCTTCTTGAAGATGGAGGTGATGTTTGCTTTCCTCCAGACCTGCGGCGCCTCTCCTAGTCAACCATGATCAGTCAAAGATTTTTGAGAGTGGCCTCGCAATGGTATCTGCCAGCTCCCTCAGCACTCATGGGTGCATCCCATGCATAGGGTCCATGGACTTGTGTATGTCCAGTTTGCTCAAGTATCCCCTGACCTGATCCTCCTCCACCAAGAGTACATCTTACTCACTCCAGCCTTTCCCCATGGTCTCTGGGAGTCCTGAAGGCCAGTCTTGCTAGTAAAGACTGAGGCAAAGAAGGCATTCAGGAACTCACCTGTGTCACCAGGCCACCCGTCTCATTTAACAGTGGGCCCACATTTTCCCTAGTCTTCTTTTTGTCACCTCTGTACTTACAGAAGCCATTCTTGTTGTCTTTGCAATCCCCGGCTAGATCCAATTCCAGCGGGGCTTCAACTTTCCTAACTTCATCCCTATATGCTTAACAGGGTTTCTGTATTCCTGCCACATTACCCATCCTCGCTTCCACCCTTTGTATGCTTCCTTTATGTGTGTGAGCTTGACCAGGAGCTCCTTGTTCATCTACACATTTTTTGGCATTTTTGCCTGACTTCCTGTTCACTGGGATGAACTGCCCTTGAGCTTGGAGGAGGTGATCCTTGCATATTAGCCAGCTTTCTTGGGTCCCTCTTCCCTCCAGGGCCTTATTCCATGGGACTCTTCCAAGCAGATCTTTGAAGAGGCCAAAGTTCACTCTTATGAAGTCCAGGGCTGTGAGCCTGTTGTTTACACTCTTCTCTTCCCTCAGGATCCTGAGCTCCAGCATCTCGTGGTCACTGCAGCCAAGGCTGCCTTCGGGCTTCACACTCCCAACAAGCCTGTCATTGGTATGAGGTCCAGCAGAGCACTGCTCTTCATTGCTCCTTGCCGGCTCCTTCGTGACTTGGAAGAGGAAGTTTTCAGTGCACACCAGGAACCTCCTAGATTGCTTATGCCCTGCTGTGTTGTCCCTCCAGCAAGTATCTGGGTGGTTGAAGTCCCCTATGAGGAGCAGGGCTTGCAAATGTGAGGCTGCTCCTATCTGTCTACCTCATCTGCTTGTTCTTCCTGGTCAGGCAGCCTATAGCAGACACGCACTATAATGTCACTTTCACTTGTCCTCTCTTTAATCCTCCCCCATAAACTCTCATTCAGTTCCTCATCCATCCCCAGGCAGAGCTCCGTGCACTCCAACTGCTCGTTCACATAAAGGGCAACTTGCCCTTCTTGTTTTCCTAGCCTGTCCTTCCTAAAGGGCCGGTCTCCCTTCATTGAAATGCTCCAGTCATGGGTGCCATCCCACCACGTCCGAACAAGATCATAGCCCTGCAACTGCACACAGACTAACTTATAATGTTTGTTCCCCATACTGCATGCATTAGTATACAGGCACTTTAGAGAGGCACCCCAGCATGTTGACTGCCTAGGAAGGGATTGGGGGGGGATTTCTCCATCATGGTGCCTTGTAGGCATTTCCTTGCTTTACATGCAAGTGCTGGAGGTGACCCCGCTTAAGCCCCATCTTGTTGATTTTGTGTTCCATTCCTGTCACATCACCCCATGCCCTTTGCTCTTCGACCATGTCTATCACTCCCTCACAGGGCTGCTGGTTACTCTCTCCCTCTCCATTCTTAGTTTAAAGCCCTCCTTATGCAGTCAGCCATCCTACTGGCAAAAATAGCTTTGCCCTGCTTAGTGAGGTGGAACTTATCTCTCTCAAGCAGACGGTGATCTGCAAGCAGGGTCCCATGGTCATACAACTTAAAACCTTGTCACCAACACCAGCTTTGCAACCAGTTATTGACTTGTCCTGTTAGTACCCTTCTCCTCATTTCCCCACACTGGCAGGATTGAGGGAACATCATTTGGGCCCCCATGCCCATGATTCTTGCTATTTATCTGCTACTGCTCTTTTGCTTCATCATATAGTTGCTTTGAGCCACCCAAAGTAAAAGTTGGTATGAATCATTGTTACTCAATGCATTGGCTTTGAATAAGCTGAACAGTGTAAACATCACCTTTGAGTTGTGCATCTATATAAAAGAGCTGCTAGTATGCAAACAAAGCACTTCACTGGTATGTGCTTATCAAATACACAGGAGAGAAAGGATTCAGGGTTGCATGTTGAAGTTTGATGTTATGGGAGCTTTGTGAACAGACATTTATCAGCAATAACATATCATGTGGTATTTAATGTGAGCATTAATTTAGTGCACTTATTTTTCCTGTAAACAGAGTTACTATTACTAATGTTAGTTTTAAGCTTCCTTCCATATATGAATGAAAAAAACAGCTTTATGATAGAAGGTAGACATATTGAGATGCTGAAAGGAAAAAAAAATAAAAATCACACAACAGCTGAAATACTTTTTCCATGTATTTCCTGGATTTGATGCGTAAACTCATAATTATCCCCTTCTGTAAGATGTGATTCTTGGGTTTTTGTCTTCTACTGTTTGAATGCTAATTAAAACATACTAGTTAAATAATTTGTACAACTTAATCACTATTGTTGGACTGTATAAACAACAGTGATTTGAGCAGTTTTATTTTGTTATTAAAATAATGGAAACCTGACTACCACTTGGAAAATTGAAGTCATTGTTGCTGCCTAAACTTTCATATTTTGCGTTTATAACCTGAATTTGCTAATAGAACATTGATAGCAGCTATTCTGTTTGTAGCTTGCATTTGCACTTAATTACTTTTGGTTCTTGAGAATGGATGAGGTGCAACAGGAACAAGTTACTAGAACAGCAAGGAGGCATTATTTTTCCAAACTCTGATACCCTATGAAACTGACACTCATTTGAATATGAATTTGTCAGCAGTAATTCATGCAAATGTTTACTCTTGCAAACATCCCGTCCAAACATCCTCCTCCTATTTAAACAATACAGTTAAGGAAAAGAAATAGTAAGGGAATTGCCATGCAGTCATGTCATCATTTCCAATATGCTAACAAAGCTCTGAATTCCAAAATTCATGTATTTCAGCTAATTCCTGGGAAAGCACAGGCTTCCCAGTTTGGGTCAGCTTAGGAAAGTTCTTATGCAGAGTTTAGAGAAGAGAAAAGATGCAGCCTGCTGGACTTCTTGGCTGGTGGGCCACCTGCAAGGCACATTCACAGTCTAACTCAGTAAAAGAGTAAGCAATTTTTTTTAAACACAGGCAGTAGATTGCCACAGGTAGGAGCAGACAAACCTAGGAGAGCAGGAGGTACTCATGGTCTGCTCTTCATGAACTAAGATCTCCAAGTCCAAACCTCCAGACAAAGTCTGGATATCACATAGGATGTGGAAGCTGTTTCTGAGCAGACTGTCTTTTTTATAAACTCAGTAATGCTCTCTAGCAACTAATTCCACATATTCATTATGTGGCCTTAATTATTTTCTTTTATAGAATTTAAACATATTTGAACATCCTTTATTAGCTGTCTTCTGTTAATAATTTCTTTTCTTTCCTTAGTGCCCTTGCTTTTTAAATTTTTGTTCTATGCCTGCTTTTATCCCATTCGCTGTCTTTATTTTTTAATTATTTCTTCTCTTTCCTTGGTGCTGTCTCTTTAAAATTTCTTGTCTATGTCTGTGTTTTAGTTCACTGCTGGTATTTTTTACTTCTTTTCTCTCTTTTCTCTCTTAATCCCTTGGCTTTTATAGTTTTCTAGTTTTGTTTGCTGTCTTTATTTTTTAATCAATTTTTCTTGTTTTTCCTTAGTGCCATCACTTCTTAAAATTTCTTTCTACATCTCCATTTTAGTTTTCCGTCATTTCTTTTTGTTTTGTTCAGTTTATTTCGCTAATCCCCATCACTTTTTAAATTGGATACATTTATCCCAGTTCGTTTCGCTGTATTTTCTATTAAATATTTCTTGTGTTTCCTTAGTGCCATCACATCTAAAATTTTCTTTCTAAGTCTCCGTTTTAGCTTGCTGTTGCTATTTTTTAATTTTTTCCTTATTTCCTTAATCCCCATTGCTTTTAAAATTTTCTATCTACTTTTATCGCATTCACTCTCCTTATTTTTTAATTAGTTCTTGTCTTTCCTTAGTGCCCTTGCTTTTAATTTTTGTAATTTTTTCCTTATTTCCTTAATCCCTGTTGCTTTAAACATTATCTATGTCTGCTTTTATCCAGTTCGCTGTCTTTATTTTTTATTATATCTTGCATTTCCTTAGTGCCCTTGTTTTTTAAATTTTCTTTATGTCTTTGTTTATTTAGTTTGCCTTCCCTATTTTTTCATGCTTTCCTCTCTTAATCCCTTGGATTTTTGAACTTTGTTTCTGTGTCTACTTTTACCAAGCTCCCTATCTCTATGTTTTATTTCTTTCCTGTCTGTCATGTACCCCCTTGCTTTTAAGATGTACTTGCTGTGTCTCCATTTATTTTGTTTGCTATTGCTATCTTTTAATTTTTTTCCTCTCTTAATTCCATGGCTTTTAAAATTTTTTAATGCCTGCTTTTATTTAGTTTTCTGTCTCTATTTTTTAATCTTTTCCTCTCTTAATCCCCATTAGTTTTAAAATTTACTTTCTATGTTTCTGTTTATTTAGTTTGCTGTCATTTTTTAAATTTTTCCTTTATTTTCCTAATCCTTGGTGTTTTTAATATTTTCTATGTCTCCTTTTATCTAGTTCACTTTCTCTATTTTTAAATTTTTTTCTTGTCTGTCCTTTACACCTTTGCTTTTTAAATTTTCTTTTTGTCTGTGTTTTACTTCACTGTACTTATTTTTCAATTTTTTTCTTTATTTTCTTAATCCTTTTTTTTAAATGCCCTTTTAATGTCTACTTTTATCCCATGCACTGTCTTTATTTTTTAATTCTTTCTTGTTGTTTCTTAGTGCTGTTGATTTTTAAATTTTCTTTCTGTGTCTACGTTTATCCAGTTCCTGTTTCTATTTTTTAATTCTTATCTGGCTGTCATGAACTGCATTGCTTTTAAAATTTTCTTTCTATGTCTACTTTTCTTTAGTTCACTGTCTCTATTTTTTCAATATTTTGCTCTCGTAATTCTTTTCATTTTGCAATTTTTTTTCTAGGTGTTCTTTTGTCTACTTTTATGTCCCTATTTGTTAATCTTTTCCTGTTTCCTGTATCCCGTCACTTTGAAAATTTTTGTTCTGTGTCTACTTTTATTAAGATGTCTCTCCCTGTTTTTTGTTTCCTGTCTGTCCTGTACCCTGATGTTTTTGAGTTTTCTTTCCTTGTCTATTTTTACCGAGTTCGCCGTCTTTATTTTTTAATCCATCCTAGTCTAGCCTGTACCCAGTTGCTTTTAGAATTTTCTTTCTATGTCTTTATTTAGGTTTTTTTGCTGTTTTTAAATTTTTTCCTCTCTTAATGTCTTCACTTCTGAATTTTTGTTTCTATGTTCACTTCTATGTATTTTTCTGTCTCTATTATTTACTTTTTTCCTATCTATCCTCTATGCTGTCACTTTTGAAATTTTCTTTCTATGTCTAGTTTTATCAAGATGCCTACCCCTATTTTTTTATTATCTCCTGCCTGTTCTGTGTTACATTGCTTTTAAATTTTTTCAATATCTACTTTTATCCATTTCACTGTCTTTATTTTTTATTTCATTCTAGTCTGAGCTGTACCTTGTAGTTTTTAAAATTTTTTTTCTATGTCTTTGTTTCTTGAGTTTGATGTTCCTGTTCTTTAATTTGTTCCTTCATTTCCTTAATCTTGTTGCTTTTTAAATTTTTTTCTATGTCTGCTTTTATCTAGTTCCTATCCCTGTTTTTTAATTCTTTCTTGTCTGTTGGGTACTGTCATTTTTTAAATTTTCTTTATGTCTCCATTTATTTAGTTTGTTGTCCCTAGTTTTTCATTTTTTCCTCCATTAATGCCTTTGTTTTTTAATTTCTTTTCTATATCTACTTTTATTTAGTTTTCCATCCCTATTTTTTTAATTTTTTCCTCCTGCCTTGTACCCTTTTTTTTTAGATTTTCTTTCTATGTCTACTTTTATCAAGCTCTCTATCCCTACTTCTTTAATTCTTTCTTGTTTGTCACATACCCTGTTGCTTTGTAAGTTTTCTTTGTGTCTTTTATTTTTTGTCTTTTCTCTTAGTTCATCCCCTGGCTTTAGAGGGTCTCCTCGACACACTTATCTCTGGAGTGTTATTTGTACCCCTCTCGGTTTGTCAGAACATCTCAGGTCATCCCTCTTCCTCGGAGCAGTCTTTCTCTCCTCTCCTCCATCTCGCTTGCCTCCAGTGGGTCAGTGTCTCCCTCATGACATCCGTACTCTGTTCAAATCCCCTCCCGAGCACCTTTGTGCCCTCAAGCCTTCTTCTGTGTCTCTGGCCACCTCAGCACCCCTCTATTTCTGTCACGATGCTTCCTGCGAGCGTCCTTGTGTTCTGTCACTACCCTTGAGTTCTGCAGCAGGCTTTGTTTCTTTCTTATTCAGAGACAACTCTTCCTCAGGCTTTCATTGTGCCCCAGAGCACACTTACCTTCCCCTCCGCCATGTCGGATGCCTCCGTTCGGTCCCTGGTCCCCTGAGGACATCCGTACTCTGTTCAGATCCCTTCCCGAGTACCTCATCGTGTCAGCAATCCTTTGTCTCGCGCCATTTTTGCAGCAGACCTCTCATCCTTATAGCTTCATCTGTTGGGCAGTGTCGGTTGCTCCATGGTACAGTGTCCTGTCTTTTTGAGCTTTCTGGGTTTTTCATATTTTCTGGGTTTTGGTTAGAAATTTTTTTTGGCAGGGTTTTTTTTGTTTATTCCTGCAGATAAAGTCAGGTCAGGTAATGCAAAATGTGAGCTTGTGCCAGGCAGGGAATCTAGATGGTATTCCTAAATGGAAGCAAACCCTTTGAATTTGTTCAGCTATTGCTCCACATCCAGGTGACTTGTTCAATGTTGGTTTTGCAGATGCAGAGGGACGAGCTCTGCACCAAAGGGCAACAGAGGAGATGCGAGCGGAGTGCCCTAACAAGGTGGGTTGGCATGTGGTGTCAGAGGAAAGATGTGACTAGTGGCTGTGCGACTGACTTACAGATTTTGGTTTTTTTTTTATTTTTAAGGTGCAGAGTGCGATATTGGCACCGGAGCTGACTCAGGCAAGGTGAGCAATGACTAGTGGGCTGAAGCAGCAGTTGTTTTTCAGGTGTTGTATTATTGGTGCAGTTAGAAGCATCCCTTGTTGTTTGTGTTTTACAGGTGGTACCCAGGCCTCAAGGTGGCAACCTGTCAATGGCAGAGGCCAGACAGGCGAGCGGCCAAAGTAAAGGTGCGGGAGATGGGAATCGGTGCAGGCAGGCTGTAGTTTTGGACAGTATCTCAGCATGCGTCTTTTTGCTTTGGTTTTTGCAGGTGCTGCAAGCAGCATCAGAAGGGTGAAGCTGCATGCCAATGAGCAGTCCAAGGTGAGGCAGTTGTCAGTTGGTTTAGTGTCTAAGAGCAGAGAATCACGTGGCCGCTCAGTTAAGCGTTTCTCTTTGGTTTTGCAGGTGCCTTGCAGGCTGCCTTTGGACTTGGATGGGCATTTGAGGTGAGCTGGGTAGTAGCAAAGAGGAGCATGGAGCCAGTGATTTCTCACAAGTGCAGTGGTAGTTTTCTGTCTCTTGGTATCTTAGGTGCCAGAAGTGATGACAGCTGCAGCATCCAATGGAGTCTGTGTGGAGCAGGTAAGCAGAAGGCCACGTCGCTTTGGTTTTATGCAGATGATGAAGAAGAACCTGGCAACTGCAGGAATATCCCAGTTAGCCCATGTGTTTTTTGCTGGGGATGGATTCAGACCCCCAGCCCTCTGGAAGCGAAGTTGAGGGACCAGGGACCACTGTCCTACAGTGTGTAATTTTGATTTCAGTTGGAAAGAGACTCTCCAAAATGGAAATCTTTCTCATCTGAAGAATTTGCATTTTTATGAACTTCCCATCAGAGTGGATCTTCAGAGATGATGTGCTTGTTGCTGATGACTTCTATTGTAAGCGGCGACGAAAAATTGTACGCCAGCCCATGGATAATCCAATCAAAGTTTATTGAAGCAAGCGGCAAACAGGCAAAACAGCGCTGGGCGGCCGGGGAGTCTCCGCCCTACCAACAGCGCGCGCCCCCCCCCCTTTCACAGTCCCCTTTTTATAGTTTTTTGTTGCCAGGTTAGACTCCAGAGTCCGGGCCCACGTGGGCTTGTTTAGTATCTTCTGCGATTGCACACCTTGTTGCTGGGGGAGTCGTAGGATGAAGGTTGTAGTCTTCTGTGTTTCTTGTCATCTGGAGCATGCGTACTTTAAAATACCTCCTTATTAGGCATTGAAAGCTAATACATCTTGTTCACTTAGCAAGACATTGCAGTTACAAAGTTTCCAACCGCACCTGCTTGCAAAGGCTAACACTGCCTTGCAAAAACGAACACATTGTGCAAGGCTTACAGAACCGGTTTGATTAACACATAAATTTATCACAATCCCCCCTTTTTGTTTTCATCATTTTGTTGGTCAAACCAGATTACGGTTTCTCGAGCTAGAGAATGGGAGTTTCTCTTTCACCAATCTTGGCTTCCTCTAAGTACTCACATTGCCTTCTTAATAACATTAGGTGTGCAGCTTCTGATCAATTTTTTACTAATCCAATAATTCTATTCAATATACAAGGTCCAAAAGTTAATATCAACATTAATGCAGCTATTGGTCCTATTATGGTTGACAGCAAAGTAGTTAACCAACGGGATTTGGTAAACCAGGATTCATACCAGTTCTGTTGGGCTTCTCTTTCTCTTTTCTGGTTTTCTAACCCCTCTCGTAATTTTGTCATGGTATCTCTAACTCCTCCTGCGTGATCAGCATAAAAGCAACATTCTTCTCCTAGGGCTGCACAGAGCCCTCCTTGCTGTAGGAATAGGAGATCCATCCCTCTTCGGTTTTGTAGCACTACTTCTGATAGTGAGGTTAAAGATTTTTCTAATGCTGTTATTGATTTTTCTATTTTTTTCTAAATCTTCATCTACAGCAGCCCTTAAAGAACTAAATCCTTGTTTCTGTTGGATGAGTGAGGTGATTCCCGTCCCTGCTCCTACTGTCCCAATACCTAACAGTGTGGCTATTGTAATTGCAGTTATGGGTTCTCTTTTCACTCTTTTTCGTGTTTCAATATCCCAATAATCATAAATTACACTTTCTTGGTGATACAATATCCTCAGGATAATAGTGACTTGTATACAATATTCTTGAGAGGCATCAAACACACTTAGAGATACACATGGAGTAAGTCCCATTTTTTAACATATCCATCGAGCTCCTTCCTGGGGAATAATCCACTTTTTGACAGTTTTTTTGATGTTGGTATTAATGGAACTACACAGTGTTTGTTTTGCCTTAGGTACTGTACCTATACAGGCCCCTATACCAGTAACATGTTGCATGGTTATTCCCTCCTTCCTGTTTCCCCAAGAGCATTGAGAAGGTGTAGTCTCTGAGCTCAAGTTGTATGTGTCATTAATTCCAATTGCCTCATAAAAGGGTGGATTGACATCATAACAAAGCCAACAACTCTCTGTTAAGTTTGATTTGGTATGATTTAAAGATTGGTAGGTAGCTTGTATTATTTCCCATAGAGGATTTGGCTGATTTCTTTCTCTTGGGATTCCTTCAATAATATCACTTCTTCCTATGGTTATATCATGTGTTGGGGGTACTATTTCGGGTTCTTTAACTACGGAATTAGGACCTACAGCCTGTGGATGTTTTATTTTTTCCTTCTTGATAAAAATAAGTATTCCCCTGTCGTTTCCCTGTTCCCAAAATCTTACTCCCCAGGTCTTGCCAATCTTCCATGCATCATGTTGGGGCTGCAATACTTGAATCGTTAAGTACTTACAATTACCAGGATTAGCTAAACCTCCCTCAAATCTATAAGTAGGCTTCTTACAACCCGTGGGTCCCCTGTCAACTGTAAGATATTGGTCAGGAGTTTGGGCCTTCCAACCTCCTGTTGTTATAGTTTCACATCCCCAATAAGCACAATAATATTCCCCTAAATAGTTACAATAACTTTTTCCTGGGTTAGAACTGGGGCACCAATAGGTGGCTTTTGCATTTCCTTCTTCCGGTTTTTGCCGACATACATAAGGATCTCCTATTAAGGTCTCAAATAATTCACAATTGGTAATAATAAACTTGGGTGCCCCAACGGTAACAGTAGTATTAAGAATTTTCTGATCATCCCATCTACTAAACGTCCATTTATAGAGTTGATGAGGGTTCTCGTTCCCACAGGCAGGTTTCGCCAGCATCAGTAACAGACTTATTATCCACATACCTAGATATAAGATTGAGAAAAGTGGTGTGGTCTTGCTCTTTCTATAAGCATTTCCAAATTTTTGACATTTAATTTGGTTTTTGGTTTTATTCCCTGAGGGAGATGAGAAACTTCGGGGTGGCCCTGAGGTTATTGGGTTTGGGAGTTGTGAGTCAAGGGGCCTCGTGTGCCATTTCTGGAGGTGGTTCATCAACCTCAATCCCCACAGTAGTACGCCTCTGACTTCTCCTCTGCCTACTCTGTTGCTTAGAGCAGCGAGGTGTACCGTCTTCTTGGCAGCAGTCATATTTTTCAGGGGAACCTCCTTTGTCATATTTAGTCAACCTTGACTTATAGCTCTCCCAGCTCTTATCTTTCACCTCCCAGACTCCACACCTCACTCTGGCCACGGTCCATCTGCAGGTTACATGTACAATTTCGGCCTTTGTTGGACAGGGCTCATTTGTATGGAAACAACACTTCTCGGGGTTTATGCCTTTGGCAAAGATATCCCACCACTTTTTGGAGTCTTTTATAATTTTCCCGGTTATTACTCCCACACGTAATGCTTGCTCAGTTAGTTCCCGTTCGTAATTATAACATTCGTGGCAAATACCACTAGGGGAATACCCATAGGAGCAATGGGTCCACCACTTTACAGAGTTTACACCTGTAACATACAAAGGGATAACATATACAGTTAGGATCTTTACAAAAGATAGCCTCACTCATCCGCTTTTCTTCGGAACTTAATTTTCAAGGTGTCAGGGTCTCTGGTCATCTCCCAGTGAGAACTCTGAATTGGTCCTTTGATTCTGCTTGCATGAGTCCACCCTCTTTCAGCAGTCCGGGCTGCAGTATCTGTAGTAAGCAAAACAAGAAACGGTGCCTCCCAACAGGGAGTTAGAGATGATTCTTTCCAAGTTTTGATCAATACCTTATCTCCAGGCGTAATTTTGTGTATTGCAATATCTAAGGGTGGCCTCTGCACTATCAGTCCCTTCTTTATTAGTTCTTGCCGTCTCTTCATGAGTTCAATGATATACTCCTGTAAGAATTTTTCTTCTACCTTTGGGTGTTCGATTGGCATTTCTAGATCATAGGGCATCCCATATAACATTGCAAAAGGAGAGATCCCAGTGTCTGCTCTGGGTTGTGTCCTTACATTTAATAGGGCTAATGGCAAGCATTTTATCCAATTCATTTTAGTTTCAATTATTAATTTAGTCAAATGTTTCTTAATTTTGCCATTCATTCTTTCTACTTTTCCTGAACTCTGTGGATGCCATGGGGTATGATATTCCCATTTAGTCCCTAAGCGATCCAAGGCCTCCTTGATGACCTTGGAGGTAAAATGGGGTCCCCGATCTGAATCAATTACTGCTATGTTTCTATATCGTGGTACGATGTTTTCCAGCAGTACCTTGACTACGTTTTTTGCAGTGGCTCGGGCTACCGGAAAGGCCTCCACAAAGTGGGTCAAATGGTCCACCAGTACTAGGAGATATCTGTATCTGCCCACTTTGGGAAGTTCGGTGAAATCGATTTGTATTCTTTCAAATGGTCTTTTAGCCAGTTCACGCCCTCCTGGAACTCCTTCCCTGAGCTGATGCTTATTTACCCTTTGGCACGTTAGGTTCCCCAACGATTTTCTTGGCTATATCGTGTATTCCTATACACATATACTTAGTTCCGAATTGGTCTACCAATGCCTGTATTCCCCAATGAGTTTGCCTGTGAAATTCTCTCATTATTTTCCATGCCACCCCCTTTGGAATTACTTCTCTTCCATCAGGGAGAAACCATTTCCCTTCCTTTTCAATAACTCTTGCTTGTTTAAGTTTCTCCTTTTCTTGAGTGGTAAAACTCACGATACCATTGGCTTTTATTTGAGTCTGTGTTTGTTTCACTTCCCTTGTGATTAGTAAGGCGGCTTTCTTTGCTTCTTCATCAGCCAAATTATTTCCCCTTATTTGTTTATTGATACCCCTCTGATGGCCTTTTACATGTACCTACTGCAATTTGTTTAGGTCCTCTTAGAGCCTTTAGAGTTTGTTTTATCAAGGCCTCATGTACTAGGCCTTTCCCTTGAGAGTTCACTAACCCTCGTTCTTCCCAAATTTTGCCAAATGTATGAACTACCCCGAATGCATATTTGGAATCTGTAAATACTGTCCCTTGTTTATTTTCCAATAACTGCAAAGCTCTTAGTACTGCATATAATTCACAAGCTTGGGCTGACCACATTGCATCGAGGGGGCCAGATTCTTTTACCTCTAGGGTGGTCCCATCTATTATCGCATACCCTGACCTTCGCTTCCCATTTACCATTCGTGATGACCCGTCTACAAATAATTTCAACCCATTCGGTAGTTCCTCTTCTTCCAAATCTTCTCTAATTTTGGTTTGGTGTTCTATTAATTGTATGCAATCATGAATTAAGTTCTCGCTTGGTTCCCCATATAAGAACTGAGCTGGGTTTTGCAAGCTAGTTGTTTCAAGCTCCAACTTGGGGGAATGAATTAGGATACCCTCGTATTTCAACAGCCTGGCATCAGTGATCCATTTGTCTGCCTTTTGCTGTAATACCCCCCATATGTTATGAGGCGTATACACTTTCAATTCTCCTCCTAGAGTTACTTTCCCAGCTTCTTCAACTAAAAGGGCCATGGCTACTATAGCTTGTAGGCAAGTAGGCCATCCCCTACTAACCGGATCTAATAATTTGGAAAAATACCCCACGGGTTTCTTTCTTCCAGCCCATTCTTGGGTTAATACCCCAAAGGCTGTTCCCCCCTCTGAATTCACAAACAAATAAAACGGTCGTCTAATATCGGGTAAACTTAACACCGGAGCATTTACAAGGTCAGCTTTGAAGCTTTCTAGACTCTGTTCGTCCTCCTGAGTCCATTTTGTTAATGCTACCCCTACTAATTTCTGATACAAAAACTTCACTTTGCTGCTATAATTTTCGATCCATTGTCTACAGTACCCTAAAAGTCCTAACAATTGCCTTATCTGTCTCTTACTTGTTGGTGCCTGGAGGGATAAAATACCATTCACTCGCTCAGGATCTAATTTCTTAGTTCCCTTACTTAGCCAGTGTCCTAAGTATTTTACTTCCTCTTCAGTAAACTGCAATTTAGACTTTGAAACCTTTAATCCCTTTAGGCCTAAAAAGTTCAATAATCTAATGCTCTCATTTCTAACAGCCTCTTGATCTTCCCCAGCTAACAACAGATCATCTACATACTGCACTAAAGTCACTTCTGGGTTTGATTCAAAAGTTTCTAACACTTGTTCTAGAGCTTGCCCAAACAAATTTGGTGATTCTGTAAACCCTTGTGGGAGTACAGTCCATCTTAATTGTTGTTTCCTGTGGGTCTCAGGATCTTCCCACTCAAAGGCAAAATAATCCCTACACTTCTCCTTTAGAGGGCAGGCCCAAAATGCGTCCTTTAAGTCTATTACATTATACCATTTTAATTCAGGGGAGAGTTGACTTATTAAAGTATATGGATTGGCTACCACTGGGAATCTAGTAATAGTCCTCTTATTCACTTCTCTTAGATCCTGTACTAAACAGTAGGACCCATCCGATTTCTTTATGGGCAGAATGGGGGTATTGTGTGGTGACATGCAAGGTTCTAATAATCCCTGCTGCAACAACCTTTCGATCACTGGTTGTAGGCCATATCTGCCCTCTTGTGACATGGGATATTGTTTGACTCTAATTGGACCTTCTGGGTTCTTAATGGTGACTTCAAAGGGAGCAATGTCTAATCGTCCTACTGACTCCGGGGTATACCATACTTCAGGACTGATTTTAGCTTCATCCTCCGTTGTCAAAACACACAATTTTACCACTATTTCTTTGTTCTTTATTTCTAAGTTAATTCCTAATTCAATCATTAGATCTCTTCCTAATAAATTGTATTGTGCTTCAGGTACTAACAAAAAGGATCCTATTCCCATTTGAGATGGAGTTTCTATTTTCACTCCTTTTATTACTGGTACCTGAAACGGTTCCCCTTTTGCTCCTATTACTTGTAATTTCTCCGAGGACAGTGTGCATCCTCAGGGCACTAACTGGACAGTAGACCTTTCTGCCCCAGAGTCCACAAGGAACTCTACTTCTTGATGCTGGGGACCTAATTTTAATTTTATCAAGGGCTCTGTTTTCCTAGAGGTCCCCAGCAAATAGAGCCCCTGACCCCCCTAAGCTTCTTTAAAACATTCGTTCATCCTGTATACGCTTTCTGCAATTCCTCCTCATGTGTCCTTTCCTTTGACAGTAGAAACACTCAATCTGTCTCAAATCCTTTATGTCACCCTGGCTTCCCTGAGGTCTTTCTTTTGGCCCTTGGGCACTACATCCCCCTGTACGGGGTGCTATTCCTCTCTGTCCTTCTCAGACAGCTGCCACCAAAATCCTTGCCTGCTTTTTCTGAATCTCTTCCTCCCTTCTCACATACACTTTCTGAGCTTCCCTCAACAGCTCATCTAATCCTCGCTCCTGCCAATCTTCCAACTTTTCCAGTTTCTTTCTAATGTCTACCCATGATTTCGCCACAAACTGAGTTTTTAAACAGGGCTTGCCCCACCGGAGTGGCAGGATCCAGCCCGGAATAGAGCTGCAGATTCTTTCTCAGTCTCTCTAATCATTCAGTGGGGGTCTCATCTCTCTTCTGGTGTTCACAAAATGCTTTGTTAATATTCTGTCCTCAGGGAACAGATTCCTTAATGCCTTGAACAATTATAGTACGCAGATCTGCCATATGGGTTCTGTGTTCTGCATTCTGGTTATCCCAGTTTGGCTGCTGTAGTGGCCATTTAATATCTGCGCCTGGACCGTGTTGGTGTTGCTGATCCCAAACTCTCATTCCTGCTCTTCGAATCATTTCCCTTTCCTCTACTGTGAATAGTATACCTAAAATTGCCTGCAACTCTCCCAGGTATATACATTAGGACCCAAAAACTGGTCTAACCTTTCGGATACTCCCAAGGGGTCTTCTAAAAGGTTCCCCATCTCCTTCTTGAATTCCCTTATATCTCCAGAATTCAAGGGTACTGGCACAAATCCCATGCCGGGTTGTGGGCCCCCCATAGCTATTTCTCTTAAGGGGTATAGTCTTTCCTCTGACTGCTCTTTCCTCCTAGTCTGACTCCTTGTTATTCTCCGAATCTCTTCAGGGGAACTACAAGAGCCTAAGTCTGCATCTGGGACTGTCGGGGGAGAGGAGGAAGGGGGGGTTGGGTCAGGCACGAGTGCAGGGGGAACATAAGGGGGAGGAGGTGTGGGAAGCTCTTCGAGGTTTTTAGTTTTTTTCCTATGATTCTTTTCACTTAGAGCAAACACATGGATTCGGGTATCTAATCTTATCCATAAACTAGCATATTCACTCTCTTCTGAACTAAAGGGTTCCTTAGAATTTACATATATGTTTAGGGCCTGACATATTCAATCCTCAAATGTCCCAAAAACAGGCCAAAATACCCAATCTCTTCTGATTTGTTTACCACCCCACACCTGCATGCAATAATATATCATTTTTTCTCTGCTTTTGCCTTGTCTGGGCAGCCAGTCATCCCAATGGGCAATCATTAATCCTAGAGGGCTGTCTGGCGGTATGTTGGGTAACCTCACCTTGGGGCCCCTTGATTCAGAGAAATTGACTCAATAGTTTGATTAACTATTAAGTAGGTATTCTTTATTGGCAGCGCTGGATGCACGGGGGATCGCTCCACCTATCGTGCACACCGTCAGGTCTAATTGTGCAGGTTAAATACATGTTCTATATACATATTCACTAGATTTCCGAGAAATGTTATACATATTCATTAGTTTTCCCGGAAACTATTAGCATATGCAAATGTCCTTTACGCAGGCGCATTGAAGGTCTCTGGTGGTCTTCAGGAGTCCTCCGGTGGTCTTCCATAGTCTTCCTCACTCGTCCGCTATTTGACCCTTCTCAGGTGATTCTGCGCAGTATGGTCTTTTACATGTTTTAATACATCAGTGCTCGTTAGTGTTCTTATTATCTAAGTTCTCATTAGTGGTGTAAAAACCATATGGTTAGTTTAAGCTAAATTATCTACAAGGACGAGAACAAAGGCAGGAGTTCTTATCTTTTCTGGCCCTATCTATTCAAGCAAGGCCTCTACTTGAGCCTTCTTGACAAGATCGTAAATTTATCAAACATTTAATTAAGTTTTGTGATTGTTCATGGTTCCTTCTTGCTCATCACTCCCAAGTACCAGTCTCTGACAGGCTTAATCCTTGACGAGCACTAGTCTTTGGTATGTAAAGTTACAGAGAGACAATCATTAAGCAATTAGCAGTTCGTTCTCTGTATCACCCTCATGGAGTCAGAAGGCTTGCTTTTCTTCTGCCCCATCTTCCGAAGTGCCTTCTCACACACACACACACATGCACCCCTCGTTCGTGGCTCACGCCCTCGCGGGCAATGAGAACCGCACTACAAGAGGGTCCGCACTCACTTCGCTCCTTCCAGGAGCGTCTCGTTCATGCGCACTTCGGGAAACCCACCCCAACCGAACGGGAACGCTTTCAATACTCACTTAACCTGGAGTCTTCGTCCGGATCTTCGTGCACGAAAATTATGGGGTACTGCAGTGTTCTTTTGCCTGCTTCCCAAATTTAGGCTTTGGAGGTAAAGGTCTTGGAAAGCATATCATCCACTCCGGGGCCATCCAAGGATGGGGCGCCTCCCCAGAGTTTAGATTCCAAACCAAGTTAACCTTATCCAAGTCACGGCACCAGATTTGTTATAAGCGGCGACGAAAAATTGTACGCCAGCCCATGGATAATCCAATCAAAGTTTATTGAAGCAAGCGGCAAACAGGCAAAACAGCGCTGGGCGGCCGGGGAGTCTCCGCCCTACCAACAGCGCGCGCCCCCCCCCCCTTTCACAGTCCCTTTTATAGTTTTTTGTTGCCAGGTTAGACTCCAGAGTCCGGGCCCACGTGGGCTTGTTTAGTATCTTCTGCGATTGCACACCTTGTTGCTGGGGGAGTCGTGGGATGAAGGTTGTAGTCTTCTGTGTTTCTTGTCATCTGGAGCATGCGTACTTTAAAATACCTCCTTATTAGGCATTGAAAGCTAATACATCTTGTTCACTTAGCAAGACATTGCAGTTACAAAGTTTCCAACCGCACCTGCTTGCAAAGGCTAACACTGCCTTGCAAAAACGAACACATTGTGCAAGGCTTACAGAACCGGTTTGATTAACAAACACATAAATTTATCACAACTTCTACTGCCAAGACTTTTCACTCTTCTTAAAAAAAAAAAAAAAAGAAAGAAAAGAAAAAAAAGTCAATTTCCTTCCAAAGAACCAAGCACGGCCCATCTTCCTAAAGTTGGTGGCTTTGCTGCTCTTTGGGTTCTCAGTTGTAACAGTTGAGATACCATGAAAACATGTTAGTCTGCCTGCTTCAGTTCAGCCAAAAGCATTAGCAAATCTGCCAGTCGTTTTTGGTAGTCTGAGGTATTGCAGCACTGGGGATTTGATTTTTTCTTTCTTTTTTTTTTTTCAAAAGTAAAACTATATGAGGGATCTCTTATCTCACTGATTTTTTCCTACCATAAATGAAACTTTTTTAAAAAAGTTAAAATTGTATAATTTACAAACCGACTTGCATTGTTTAAACTGTAACTGCCAAATAGCTGTAGCATATAATTTATTAGACGTATGTAAGCAGTTAGGTATTTTTCTAAATGTTTAAAAAGAGAGGCAACAGAATGTTATGAGGGTTTTCTCCTGATATTTTGATGGAGTGCTCTGAAGTACTTTATTTCTGTCTCGCTTTCAATGGCGCATTTCCCTGGCAGTTCAGTAGCATCTCTCTTGGGCAGCGCAGCTGGCCAGTTGTCCCTCCTCATTATGTAACACACAAGAAACGCCCTAGTCAAATTTTAACTGTGTATTTTGGAGATAGATAATGTAATGGTATGAATTCAGTAAGTTAATGCAAAAGGAAAATCGAATACTTTTATAGTATAAGTATTTTTATTGGATGTATATAAACATGGGCATACCTTTTTTGTATAAAGACAATTATTGGGATTTATTCTTTATTTTTCATTTTACTCTTTAAAGTTTTACACTTCACTTTCAGCATTATTGACCAAGCAAGCAAGATCTGCAGCGACAGCAGCGCAAGGGCTGCAGCTGTTGTGGTGGATCCGTAAGGGTAGATTCTGACTGTGTAGAACCTCATCCTGCAGCCTCCCAGGGTTATCTCCCTGCAGCAGTGCTGTAAGGAAGGGAGGAGACGTTTTCCAACACCGGCAAGAGTGTTTACTTGTATGCTAAGAAGGTGTTAAAAACCGTATCAATTAGTCTTAATACTGGTTTGAAGTGTTCAAATTAGTCTAGCTTCTAAAGGATGTGTTGTATTTTGAGCTGACCTGTTTACCCGGAATCCGCCTTTAGCTCAACTACTATCCCTTCTTCTGACGGAATTCCTCTACTTTCTTCTTTACTGTTTTTTAATATGCTGAAATACAATTTGGGATTCTTGTTTTTCAGATGTGTTGTCATAAGCATCTTGTGATGGTCAGCAGATGCCCCCCAGCCCAGGTTTGCCTGTCGGTCATTAAGCATAGTGGTGGTATGGGGCCAGCCCCGGGTGGGGAGGCTCCTGGCTCTGTCTCCAGTGGGTGCCCTGCAGGTGCGGCAGCGAGGGCTGTCTGGTGGGGAGAGTGCAGGGCCAAGAGGGACCGGGGATGTTTGTGCCCTGGGGAGCCTGTCCCAGGGCGGGAATGGAGGAGGAACAGCGTGGAGCAGAGCCTGAGCAAGAGACATGGCACCATCCTCTGGCACGCTTCCCTCTGTGGGGCACCTGGTGGGGATTATCTGGTGTGGGTCAGTTATCCAGAGTGGATTATCTGTTGCAGGTTATCCCAGGTGAGTCACCTGCTGTGGATTATTCTGGGTGGACCCCCTGGTGTCGACACGCAGAACAAACTTTACAACTCGGAGAGTGAGTTATAAAGCAGGCATGTTTATTTCAGCGCTGGGTACACGAGGGATCGTTCCACCTATTGTGCACACTGTAAAGCTCGTTAGTGAAGTTTAAATACATGTGTGATATAAGTATTCATTACATTTCCCAGAAACCCTATACATATTCATTAAATTTCCAAGAAATAATTAACATATGCAAATGCCCTTTGCGCAGTCACAGTTGTTGCCTTGGGTGGTCGTCGGGTGTTCTTCGGGGGTCTTATCATCCTCTTCCTCGCTTAACCGTTCTTTACCCTTTTCAATATTTTGATATTAAACTTCTGGTTTTCCTTTGTTCTTGTATCTTTCATGCCAAATAATCTTTGACCCCCAAAGTGCTGTTCTCATGCCAACAAATCACCCCTTATCTTCTTACTTGCATTCTCAGTTTCTCTCGTCCTTGAGTCCATATGTCTGTTTTCCTGTGTTCTCACAAATCTATCTACACATCCTTTAATTACTTGAGTTGCAGGATGACTTATCTCATTAAAGGAAACCATCTATTCTGCTTGTAGCTACTTATTGCTTACAAACTACAAAATATAATTGACATCTGGAATATATATCAACTACCATATATCAGTGTAGGTCCCCCCATGCATGTTTCTACACACGTACCTTCCCCCATCCGCCCCCACCCCATGTCTCTCCACTCCCAAATGCTTCGCACTGAAACGATCGCGGTTGTCTTTTCCACGCAAGACACACCCGCTCACATCCCCTGCCTTCCTGTCTCGTGCCCCTCTCCAACACCCCAGATTCCACACCGCCCCCCCCAAACCCATCTGCCTCCAGAGCCCAGGGTGCTGCCTGCACCCCCCCACCAGCCCAGTGCCCCCCACCCAAACTCCTCCCCCACACACTTCCCTGCACTCACCCCCACTCCTCACCCCATCCCACCAGCGAGCAGGCTGGGGGTGCACAGAAAGTTGGGAGGGGACCCAGCTGGGACAGCTGACCCCAACTGACCCAAGGGATATTCCAGACCATATGACATCATGTTCAGTAATAAAACTAGAGGGGAGGTTGGCAAGGGGGCTGTTCAACCCATGAGTTTTCTCACTTTTACCCTTCTGATTCTCTCCCCCATCCCGCTGTGAGGGGAGTGAGTGAGTGGTTGTATGGGACTTCGTTGCTGGCTGTGATTAAACCATGACACAAGGTTAGTTGCAAGCCCTGCCTGGCTGTTGTGGTTTAACCCCAGCCAGTAACTAAGCACCACGCAGCCGCTCACTCACTCCCCCCCCCCCCGCAGTGGGATGGGGGAGAGAATCGAAGGAAAAAGGTAAAACTCGTGAGTTAAGAACAGTTTAATAGGACAGAAAGAAAGAAACTAATAATAATAACAATAATAAAATTACAATAATAATAAAAGGATTGGAATATACAAAATGCAAGAGATACACAATGCAATTGCTCACCACTCGCTGACTGATGCCCAGTTAGTTCCTGAGCAGCTACCCGCCCCCCCAGGCCAACTGCCCCCAGTTTATATACTGGGCATGACCTCACATGGTGTGGAATATCCCTTTGGCCAGTTGGGGTCAGCTGCCCTGGCTGTGTGCCCTCCCAACTTCTTGTGCTGCTCCAGTCTTCTTGCTGGCTGGGCATGAGAAGCTGAAAAATCCTTGACTTACTTACTTAGTCTAAATGCTGCTTAGCAACAACTGAAAACATCAGTGTGTTATCCACATTCTTCTCATAAATGTAAAACATAGCATTATACCAGCTGCTAGGAAGAAAATTAACTCTATCCCAGCCAAAACCAGGACACTGGCTAATGCTTGAGGCTCTCCATGTTATTCCTACCATCTTCAGTGGCCGTCCTTGTTCTTCATTGCTGCTTTAAAGTGAGTGCCTTTCGCTCTGTAAGCAGCAGTACTTGGACTGTGCAAGCCTGCCTGTTTCGCAACTGCTGGGAAGTAACTCTGCCAAAGGCAAAGAGCAAAACAGGCATGGTACAATCTACAGCAATTTTGTCTCTTGAGGGACCCAGCAGGCCCCTTGCTCTAGCCTCTTACTCTGTCCCGCTAGGCTGGAAAGTATGGTTGTTGCAGAAACTGCTACCCCTGTGTCTCCTTCTCAGGTTGTTAGCTTGGCTCTGTGTACAGGCTGCTGAGGTCATCGACTCTGCATGGGACACAGGCACCCACACAGGCACCCTGGAGAGCTTTACACCGAGTCATTCCTTTCCCTTTGGGCAGCAGTGGTTCTGCCGCTGCTACAGGCAGCCGCTTTCTCAAGGGCAAGGGGCTGGGACAACAACAGGCTGCTGCATGCTCCAGTCAGACTAAGACGCTGTTCTCTGGGGAGCCGGTGCAGGGAAAGCTGAGGTACTTTCTGCACTGCCAATGGCTCTGCACAAGGGAAGCATGCTCTGGTTTTAGCAGAAAAAGGTGTTGATCACAGGCAGGCACGTATCACTGTATCAGCTATTTGGCAGGTGTCTTGCTTGTTCAAGGGGAGGCGTATTTTTTGCCTTGCAGTCTTGATGCCAAAACCATCAGGGCTTCAAGTTACAAAAGCCTTTTGCCATCAAAGACAGATGACAGCTAGATTTCTACCAGCACTGTATTTCAGCTCTGTTGCTAGCTGAAAATGCTTGCAGGCCAGGAGATCTTTAGAGGGGTCTGAATTAAAGAAACTGAGTGTTGAAGTATTTGTTTTAAGGAGGCAAATTAGGCAGCCAAAGGAACAGAGCTGCTCACCTGACACATTGGCAGAACAGCCTATCCAGCCTACTAAGTATTGCATGTTGCAGGCAGTAAAGTGCAACTATGATGCTTGCTGGCGGGAGTGGCAAGGAGTGCAGAGCCACGCTCCTGCAGGGAGCAAAGGTGGAACTTCGAGGGTTCTACAATCATCTAACATCCTGACACACCTCTTTGCTTTCCCTGCTTCATGTCTAATAACTGCATGATGGAGGGCAGGGCAGTAAGTAACACCGTGCAGCATCTCTTCGGTAAGAGACAAGCCCCGCACAAGAAGCCTTGCGTGTGTGCAGGATTAGGAGAGCAGAGTTCTGATAGCACAGAGGTGAGGAAAGGTGCGCCTATCCCAACCGAGCCCCAGGATCGCCAGGGTATCACTCGCTTGCAGATCGGCCGCTGGCATCTGGTGCGCTGGGATGCGGCGTTTCCTGCTGGACAGAGCTGCCCCTCTGGCACAAAGCAGCTTTGGGTCTCTCGTGGCCTGCCTTCAGGCTGTCACCTGAACCAGGCGTTATTTTTTTTTAAATCTCTCGCCAGGGCACCCCACCCCCCCCATTTGCAGGTTTCCTGTGCTGCTTCTGCTCTCTAGATAATGGCGGGGGGGGGGTGGTGTGTGTGCAGGGACAGAAGCAACCACCCGAATTTTCTGTTCTTTGCACTTGACTGCTGTAAATGCTCCAGCCACTCGGGTGCTTTTTGGAACGGAGGCTATGAAGATGACTGCCCGGGCTGCGAATGGGGAAAAGGCAGGGAAATGTAAGCCCTGTACCCCCAGTAAGTAGTTATTGCCTTTGCCTGGTCTATACTGGGCTGAGCTGTCAGTCATCTCTCATCCAGCTGATGCTCCGAACAGGATCGTTACGGGGATGCTGCTGCCCGGCGACCGAAGGTAGGAACTGCCGTTCGGGATCTGCGCATGCGCTGTGGCGCGTTTTGTGGCGCTGCCTGCCGTTGCCTGGCAACGGGAACGCGGTACTGGCGTTCGGGAGCCGCGCATGCGTGGTACGGCGCTTCTGCTGTTGCCTGGCAACCAAAACGCGGTACTGGCAGTCGGGATGCGTGCATGCGGGATGGCGCGTTTTGTCGCGCTGCCTGCTGTTGCCTGGCAACCACAGCGCGACACGGCGCCTCGGCAACCGCGCATGCGCGGCGGTGCTGTTTACGGCGCTCCTGCTGTTGCCAGGCAACCAAAACGCGTTACGGCAGCTCGACAGTCGCGCATGCGCACGGGCGCGTTTACGGCGCTCGCCGCTGTTGCCTGGCAACCTTGCGCGACGTAGCATCTCGGCAATTGCACATGCGCGGCGGCGCGGTTTACGGCGCTCCTGCTGTTGCCTGGCAACCAAAACGCGGTACGGCAGCTCGAAGCCGGGCATGCGCGGTGGCGCGTTTTGCCGCCCTCCTGCTGTTGCCTGGCAACCAAAACACGGTACAGCAGCTCGGGTACCGCGCATGCGCAGTGGTGGCGCGTTTTGCCAGCGCTCTATCCTGCCATCTACTGACCAAAGTTTGGTACTGCAGCTGGGAGCCGCGCATGCGAGGTGGCGCCTTGGGCCAAGCGCTCGCCGCTGCCACCTCGCGACCAATGTTCGGTACTGCAGCTCGGAGGCTGCGAGGGCGCGGGGCTGCCGCTGTCCTGCACGTGCCGTCCGACGGTAACGGCAGCACGGCACCGGCGGGAGGTGCCGCCGCGCTCGTTGCTTCCTCCCGGTGAGGAAACGACGCCGGCAAGGAAAGCTTGCACGGGCTGTCTCTGCCTGGCCTCCCTCTCCTCGCGGCGCGGGAGCACAAAGGGACAGGCGGGGCGCTTACCGGCTGCGGGCAGGAGCTGCTGCGGCTGAAGCTGGAGAGGCCAGAGAAAGGTAGAGAAGAAGAAATGGAAGGCTGGCCGGCCAGCAGCTGCCTCCCGCTGCAGGCAAGAGAGAGCCTGCCTCTCCGCGTGTGGAAGGATCCCTCTTCGTAGTCCGCAGCAGGTCAGACCGCCGAGGTGCACCGCAGGGTCCGTATGCGGCACCAACGGTGCGGTACGGCCACGTAGTGTGCGAGCGAGCGAGGCTCCGTGCCTAGGAGGCCTCGTCTTGCAAGACCTATGAGACGCGTGTTCTCCTAGGGGGAGGACGGCCGCGCCGCCGGAGTTACAGAAGAGGAGGGGAGCGGGAGAGGAGCAGAAAGAAGCGTCTGAACTGGCAAATTCTCCTGGCAATGCCAACAACAAGAGCTGTGGTGAGCCCCGGGCCCTCGGGGCCCTGTCTCCCCTCTTCTGCGTTCTGGTCCCTCCCTGCCCCTCCCCTGGTCCCCTCTCTTTCCCACACCGCTGCCTTTTTTTTTTCTTTTTCTTTCCTCCCTTGTACCCCTGATACTTGAAAGCCGCTTGAAGAAACTCCCTATGACTCGTTTTGGAGTTTTAGAAAGCAGGCATTCTTCATTGCAGCGCTGGATGCATGGGGGATAGTTCCACCTAGCGTGCATGCCACAGCTTTAGCACAAACAGGTTATATAGAATAACTAATTGCATATTAATCAGATTAGTATACATATACATAAAAACGATGGCAACTGATTATCATAGTACTGCCTACATCCGATCATGCGCAATGAAGGATCCATTTGAGACGAAGGGCTGCTTTTGCGACCACCGACCCATTTGGAAGTTCTTGCTGGCTGTCCTTGAAGTCTTTATTCTTGTCCTTGTTCTTTGATCTTGAAGCTTAATGCAGTTTCAATCATATGTGGTCAGTTTCAGCATTGTTCTCATCTAGCGTACAGGAACATCTAGTCATAAGAGCAAAGAACTGCAAAACTTAGGAGTACCTACCTCTGCTAGTTAATTGCTTGGCTATACTTTTGTCTATTGTTTCAATCGTAGTGTTAGTATAAGATTTCTAATAATTATTTGCCAAATCTCACTTTTACAGTCACCTAGCAGCAAACCAGTTTCCACAGCTGGTACAAAATATTAAAACCATCCCAATATTTAGACGTGCCATACAGAATGTATGGAAATAGGCTATCAGAGGTGTCCGAGGGGCAGAGGGAGCGCCGGGGGAGTGCATGCTTCTTAACTTCACATTGGTGTTAAGGAGTTTTATTCCGGATTTCGGTAACGGTTTTGGCGACCCAAATGGGACCTTGCGAGTGAGACTGGACGAGATCGAGTGTCGATCGAACTCCGGCCGGCACCGAGGTATTCTCGGGGAGAACCATCACCCTCGACTCGCAAAGCTCCTTGCAGCGTTTCCGGGAAAAAAGGTAAGGCGCTGCTTCTTTGGAATTTGTTTGGAAAGCCTGCCCGTGAGGCGCGGCGAAAGCTTCGCAGGGTTGGGGCTCGGAGGGTACCCGTCTGCAGCGGAAGCCTAGGCGTCTGCCCGTAAGTCATAAGCAAAAGCTATTGCTGGCTTGGACTTTGTGTATTATTTGGGTCAGCTGTCATTTGCACTTGTTTGGTATTTGAATGTATATAAGTATAATGGCATTAGCAAAATTGTTTAAGAGTGCAGGACATAGAACTGCTGATGAAAAGTTACCAAAAACATCACCGTTGGGACGTTTATTGGCACGTTGGGGTGAATTGCAGGAAAAATGGTAAACAAACAGAACTTTGAGTTACAATACTATATTGCAGTTACTGTTGTTTTGTAGGAGAGAGAGTAAATGGAATAAAGTGCCATATGTAGATTTGTTCTTTTTAAGTGAACGTATCTGACGGGGACCGGAGGGGAGTCTCCCAGCAGAACCTCTGGTTACAGCTAAACTGGGAGAGACAGAAAATTGAATTTGAATTGACACTAGGGTCACCTTTTCAGTTTTAAATACCTTAGAGGGAGAGTTAAGTTTTGAAGAAATTGGTGGTGTCGGTGCAACAAGTGAACGAGAAACTAGACCCTTCTTTAAGTCTTTAACAATGAAATTGGGAAAGCAATGGGTCACTCAGCAGTTTTTGTATGTGCCAAATTCTCCTAAACTCCTGTTAAGGAGGGATCTATTTGAGAACTTGGAGGCAGAAATTAAATTTAAAAATGGAGAGATTAAAATTTTAATTCCAGAAACTAAACGTATCGAAGCAGTGGCTTTGTTGTTAGCAGGACGGTTACCGAAAGCAGAAGATTATACCAGTCAAAGTATAATGCTGTAATTCCAATCGTCTGGACTGGGAAGTTCCCGGTAAATCCAAAAAGCAGAACCTGTGAGAGTTGATTTAAAGCCAGGATCGAATCCGGTAAGAATTAAACAATACCCCCTAAAACCGGAAAGTCGGAAAGGGTTAGTAATGGTAATACAAAAATTTTTAAGATACAAATTGTTAATAGAATGTGAATCCAGATATAACACCCCGATCTTGCCTGTTAAAAGGCTAATGAAAAAGATGATAGATTAGTTCAAGACCTCCTCAGAGCAATAAATCAAATAGTACAAGATACTCATCCGGTAGTAGCAAATCCTTATACTTTGTTAACAACCCTAACAGAGAAACAAGAATGGTTCACAGTGTTAGACGGAAAAGATGCCTTTTTCCGTATTCCCTTGGATCCCAATAGTCAAGAGGTTTTTGCTTTGGAATGGGAAAATCCTGAGACTGGGAGAAAAAACACAATATACGTGGACAGTCTTGCCTCAAGGCTTTAAGAATAGTCTTACCATGTTTGGAAATCAATTGGCACGAGAATTAGAGATTTGGCAGAAAGAAAATAATCAAGAAATCTTGCTGAAATATATGGACGATCTGTTAATTGTAGCTGAGACGGAAGAACAATGCACAAAGTTAACTATTAACTTTTTGAACTTTTGGGGAATCAGTGGATATCGAGTGTCAAAAGAAAAAAACCAAATAACCCAGAAAGAAGAAACTTATTTGAGTTTTAAAATCCTAAAAGGACAGAGACAATTGGGAACTGAGAGAAAAGAGGCAATTTGTCGTCTCCCCGAACCTAAGACTAAAAAAATGAATGACGAGCATTTCCGGGAATGGTTGAGTGGTGTCACCTGTAGATTATAAATTGTGGCTTGCTGGCCTGACCTTTATAGGAGCAGCTCAAAACCTCAAACAATGGATTGGACCGATGCCGAGAAAGCTACTTTCCAAGAATGGGAACAGGCTGTAATAGGGGTGCCAGCCCGAGGCCTGCCAGATCTCACAAAGACACTTGAACTTTTTGCTCGTGAAAGAAGAGGTATAGCTCTGGGTATCCTGGCCCAATATTTAGGGCCAAGTGGGCGAGCTGTGGCCTACTTCTCGAAGCGATTAGGTAATGTGAGTCTGGGATGCTCTGGTCGTCCGAGAGCTGTCGCTGCAACTGTGCTACTGATCCAGGAAGCTCGTAAGTTCACCTGAGGACAAAGGATTACTGTACGTTTCCCATATGATAACTGTTGTGCTAAAACAGAAAGGGGGGCATTGGTTATCCCCTAGCAGAATGCTGAAATACCAAGTGGTGTCGCTGGAAGAAGATGATGTTTACCTAAAAACTACTACCACCGTTAACCCTGTTGCGTTTTCAACAGCTGATCAAGTTAAAGGAGAACTGGAACGTGACTGCTTGCAGACAATCGAAAGAGTTTACTCCAGCTGACTGGATCTCTGAGATGTGCCGCTAGAAGAAACAGATTGGGAACTATATGCCGACGGAAGCGGTTCGATCTGTGAAGGAAAACGTTTATCAAGATAGACAGTAACTACCGAGGAGGTAATTGCGTTGCCAACTTTGCCTTCGACGATATCTGCCCAAAAGGCTGAATTGATAGCTCTTATTCGAGCTCTGGAACTAAGTCAAGGAAAGCGAGTCAACACTCGGACAGACTCAAAGTATGCTTTTGGAGTAGTACGTGCACATGGAGCGATACCGGAGAGAAAGAGGACCGTTATCTGCACAAGGAACCACCATTCAGCACACAGAACAACTACTGAAATTGTTAGAAACCATTCAAAAACCAACAGCAGTCACGATAATGCACTGTAAAGCACATCAGTTAGGTAAGACCGGTCCTAACGCAGGTAACCGACTGGCTGATAAAGCTGCTAAAGAGGCTGCGGAAAAAGGCATCCTAGCACTAGTTCCAGAGAAAAGTATAAAATTGCCTAAAGAAACTCCAAATTATAACGAAAAAGATGAAGAATTAATTATTAGATTGCAGGCTAACAAAATGAAACAGGATAGGCTGTAACACCGACAGGTCAAATAATAGTCCCACCCACAATAATAAGAGAAATTGCCCGAGCTGAACATCACAAAGTATATTGGGGAACAGAAAGTGAAATATGACAAAGATTGTTCAAACAATTAGAAGCGGATGTGAAATTTATATATAAAAATATCCCCGAATCAGTAATAAGATCATCTTTGGGATTATGAAATAAGGAAATTTTTTAGGAGAATATTAGCAAATTGATTTTATAGAATTGCCTTGAAAAGAAGGATCTATCCTAGTTTTAGTTGATATCTTTACTGGGTGGCCCGAGGCTTTCCCTTGTCGCACCAACAAAGCAAGGGAAGTAGTCAAAGTCTTGCTCAAGGAGATAACACCAAAATATGGGGTGCCTGTAGGAACGTCATCTGACAATGGCCCTCATTTTATAGCAAAGATTATGAGACAAGTTGAGCAAAGTATTATCTATAGATTGAGACTATCACACCCCATATAGACCACAAGCAAGTGGGGGGGGGGGGGGGGGGGGGAGAGAGAGAGAGAGAGAATTAACTATACCCTTAAGCAACAGTCGAGTAAAATTTGTCAGGAAACCTCGCTCCTCACATGGGTTAAAGCATTACCCATGGCTCTATTAAGAATCAGAGAATAGCCAGAAGAGAAAGAAAATTTAAGTCATTATGAAATGTTGTACGAAAGACCATATCAAGAGTCCTATGTTCTGAGTATCTTGAGTGCCTTTGGAGATATGTTTTTAAAAGGTGTTACGATTTCTTTAAGCAGTTCTTTTCAAGAACTTTGTCAGTATGTCTCCACAGCTGGACCCTTAGAATTGGACGTAGCAGCGCATCCCTTCCGACCAGGAGACTGAATATATATAAAATCACTGAGAAGCGGAAAGGACCGTATCGAGTCATTTTAACAACCCTTATAGCAGTAAAGGTCTGGGAGAAGAACCTTGGCTTCATTATTCAAGAATAAAGAAAGCACCAACAAGAAACTGGAAGTCTAAAGAAACTGGCCCTTTAAAACTGAAAATCTATAAGTAAGTTTCACGTTATCTGTTTGGGAAAACGGCTGTGTAAAGTTGATAATATTGGGGTTGCTATTAGGAATATTGTCGAGGGCAATAATCTTTTTGTGTGTTTAGAGGGTGTATGCATTTTTTTTGAGGGGTTCTAAACATGAGATAAACAAAATGAAACAATTATTGTTTGAGCTATTAATCTTGAGATTAACCGTTTTTGTAATTTGGATTAAAAAAAAAAAAATCTAGTTTTGTAACTGATTCAAAGTTTTGTAAAGACACAAAATTTAACCTCAGTAACAGCCTGCCTTCCGATTCCAAAGTCAGATGAAAATCTAGTTCCGTGGAGAATACTGACATTGAATTTAACCAAAACTTGAGAAAAGATGCAGAACAATGAGAATCATTTTAGCAAATTAAATTGGATGGATTTAAAAGGCAATTATTTTTTTAAAATTTGAAAGAAGGAATTACAGCGCTGTGAATTATAACATTACCAAACCATCCACCTCATGGACAAAAGAACTCATTTAATCGCCCTTTGGGAGAAACGTGTGCAGGCACCCCTTGGGGCTGTCAGTTGCCAAAACCGTAGAGACAAGTGCAAAAAGGAACTTGGGATCATATTTAAAATATAAAACGATGTTTAGAATTTACTGGAGTTCCAGGATCCTTGTTAGAGCCACCCAGAGTCGGGACCATCTATGGAAATTTAGACTGGTTTAGACAACCAGAGAAAAATCACACATCCTAAACAGAGCTGAATGAAGGTTTATACTTGCAGCTCTTCTGACCCCAAACTCCAAAGACTTTCTCTAGTAGCTAAAGCTCTAAGATGGGGATGTATTTGTAGAAAGTATAATAATATTTGAAATGATCTTTGGTCCCCTCTTAATAATGGAAAAAATTTAGCTTGGAGTTGACTGTATTAAAGGACAGGTGAAAAGTTCAGGCTTAACTGTTTGGGTGACTAGTGATGATATATGATCCACTCACCTTTTCATGAAGGAGAAAGGCAAATCGTGGACTTTAGACTTAATAACTCTATCCTCTTTCTGGAAGAAATCTCCCTTGTGGCCTCGCTGGTGGGTAAATGGAAAAGATGATACCTGGCAATGGCCAAGTCTTAGAACTAAAATAAGATGGGTATTAAAATCTGTATTTTGACCCCAGTTAACACCTCTTCCCAATCAGCTGACTCTTGACATCTTTCATTCAATCAAGGAAGTGCCTGCTGCTTAAGTTCACATTGGTGTTGAGGAGTTTTGTTCCGGATTTCGGTACCACAGCTGCGGGCCGGGGCTGGAGGAGCCGCAGGTGCGGGCAGTGAGGCCGATGGGGACGGCCCCTCCCTGGCCAGGGGGGGCTGCTGGGGGCGGGGCCGGGGCGGGGCCGGTGGGAGCCCAGGCAGGAGCGGAGCGGTGGCCGGGGTGCGGCTGCCCCTCGGGAGAAGGTGAGCGGGGCCGGGCGCCCCTCGGACCGCGAACGTCGGAGGCGGGGGCCGCCTGTGCCGAGGCACGAGCCCTGGGGGCTCACAGGGGGGCTGGGAGCACGTGCGCGCGGGGGGGGGGCTGGGAGCACGTGAGCGCGTGGGGGGGTGCTCACCGGGCCCCGTGGCGGGGCTGCGCAGTCGGCCGGCGGGTTCCGGGGAAAGCCCCGAGGAGGACGGCGGGGTCCGTGTCGGACGCACGGAGCGGCAGCGGGGCCGCGCCGTGCCGGAGCGGCGGCGGCGGCGGGCGCTGCCCGGAGCCGGAGCTGGGCGGGGGGGTGCCGCGCCGTGCCGGAGCCGGGCGGCGAAAGCGCGCGGGAGCTGCCCGGAGCGGCGCTGGGGCTGGGCGGAAACGGAAGCGGCGTCCCCTCGGGGTCAGGCAGCAGGGCAGGCTGCCTCCCGGGGCGTGCCGGGAGCTGTAGTTTTCGCGGAGTCGGCGGCCGGGCGGCAGCGTGGCTCTCGGGCGCGGCGTAGTCCTCGCTCCTGCTGCCGCCGCGGCCCCCGGAGTCCGACAAGGTCAGACGCAGGAGCGTTACCGGTTTCGTGTGGTTTTCCGCGGGCTCCCCGCTGCGCCCGCTCCCCGACCAGCCGTGCGGATGCGCCTCCCGGGCGCATGCGCCGTCCCGCGCGGGGGGCAGCCCGGCGTTCGCTCGCCGGCTCTGACCCCTCCGGCGCATGCGCGGTCCCTGGGAGCAGCGTGGTGGCGCGCAGGGCGCGGGTCTCAGCGGCAGCGGGCGAGCGCCGGGACCGCGGGTGAGGCGAGCGATCCCCTCCGGCGGGGGCGGTGGCGGGGGGTGCCTCCTGCCCGCTGGCCGCCCGGGGCTGGCGGGACGGGAAGCTGCGAAGCGGCCGCCGCGGCAGGCTCCCGGTCCGCCGGAGGCGAGCCGGGCCAGGGCAGCGCCCGGCAGTTCCCCGAGAGCCGATAGAAGGGAAGAGGGGACGGAGGCGGGCACCCCCCAGGCGCGGCCAGCGGGCGCCTCCCCGAGTCGCCGGAGCTCCCCCGGCGCCTTCGCTCGGCCCGTGCGGCTGCCCCCAGCTCCAGCCCCTCCCCTGAAGCCTGTGCTGTAGCCGCAGGCAGCCCCCGAGCCCTGTCGTGAGGGCAGCAAGCTGGCCCTCCGATGTTCTCGAGTCTCCCTGAACGTGGGTGCCGTTAGCAGCGGCGCGGGGAACGAGCGGCGTCTGCGGAAGCCCCTGCGGAAGGAGGGGCTCCGGCCAGGGTCGAGCTACGGTAATAACGGTCACTGCTGCCTCTTTCCCTCTCGCAGAGGCCACGCTGTGAGTGCGGTTGTCCGTTCGTCCCCGGGGATGCCGTTGACTGCAGCGGCCTCAGGTTTGCGTGGGCTGTCTCTGCCTGGCCTCCCTCTCCTCGTGGCGCGGGAGCACAGAGGGACAGGCAGAGTGCTTACTGGCTGTGGATGGGAGCTGCTGAAGCTGGAGAGGCCACAGAAAGGTAAAGAAGAAGAAACAGAAGGCCATCTGGCTGGCAGCTGCCTCCCGCTGCAGGCAAGAGAGAGCCTGCCTCTCTGGGTGTGGGAGGATCCCGCCTCGTAGTCCACAGCAGGTTAAACCGCCAGGGTCTGTATGCATGACCAGCAGCGCGGTACGGCCACATAGTGAGCGAGCGAGCGAGGCTACTTGTCTAGGAGGCCTCATCTCGTAAGAGCTGCGAGGCGCTCGCGTGTTCCGTTATGTGGAGGACAGCCAAGCGACTGGAGTTACAGAAGAGGAAGGGAGGAGAGAAGGAGAAAGAAGCGTCTGAACTGGCAAGGTCTCCTGGCAGCTCCAAGAGCGAGAGCTGTGGTGAGTCCTGGGCCCTCGGGGCCCTGTCGCTCCTCTTGTGCCTCCCGGTCCCTCCCTCCCCCTCTCCTGGCCCCCTCGCTTTCTCATGCTGCTGTGACGTTTGGGGGTTTTTTTTGTTTGTTTGTTTTTTAATTTTGCTTCCCTGTGCCTCTCCTCTTCTGTCTATTCTCTTGTCCTGCTCCCTCTTCCTCTCCCCCTTTCTCCCTCTCTCTCATTTGACTGCCCCCCTTTCTTTTTCTCTCTGCGTTCTTGTCCTGCTCCCTCTCCCTCTTCCCCGCCCCCCCCGCCCCCATCTTTGTCCTGCAGCCAGTCGCTGTTTTTTCCTTTTCCATCTCCTTGTCCTGATCTGCATCCGCCTCTTTCCCTGCCTCCCAATTTCTCTGGCCTGTTCCCTGGCATTCTCTTCCTCTCTGCGCCTGTATGTGCCGCTCTGTGTCCTTGCCTTCCTATCTCTCTTCTTCCTTCTTTCCGTTTCTCTCTCTATCCCTTTTTCTTGCTCGCTGTTGCTGTTTATTTTTGTCATTCTGGATCTCACTGTCCCCGTTCTCCTTCCTGTTCATCTCTTACTCTCTGTGACCCTTTGTGCTGCTTCCTGCCCCCTTTTTATTCACCCTCCCTCTCTCTGCAGGGCTCCTGATACCTCTCTTTCTAAATTCCCCAACGCCCTGTGCTTCTCACGGTCTCTGTCTCTCTCTGTCTCTCTCTCTCTCGTTGTCGTTGCTCTTGTCTGTCGCGCTGTCTTGCTTCCTGTCCCGTTGTTTCTCGCTGTATCCCTTTGTCCCGCTCCCTGCTCGTATTCGTATTCCTCTCTGTCCTGAGGACCGTCCCAGTTTTTTATCTCCGTCCTGCCGCTGTCCTGATTTTTCCTTCTCTGCCATGTTCCCTGTCCCTCTTTCTGTCTCCTCTGTCCCTGCTGCTTATTTCTCCATCTCTGTCCCTTCCCCTGTCCCTTCCCCCCCGCCCTGCCTTGCTGTTCCTCTGCCTTGCTTTCTTTCGCTACCTTTTCTGTCTGTCTTTCTCTGCCCCGTTCCCTCTCCCGCCC
>NC_091498.1:33633132-33638006 GCF_947461875.1 Haliaeetus albicilla | reverse complement strand
TAACCCTAACCCTAACCCTAACCCTAACCCTAACCCTAACCCTAACCCTAACCCTAACCCTAACCCTAACCCTAACCCTAACCCTAACCCTAACCCTAACCCTAACCCTAACCCCTAACCCTAACCCTAACCCTAACCCTAACCCTAACCCTAACCCTAACCCTAACCCTAACCCTAACCCTAACCCTAACCCTAACCCTAACCCTAACCCTAACCCTAACCCTAACCCTAACCCTAACCCTAACCCTAACCCTAACCCTAACCCTAACCCTAACCCTAACCCTAACCCTAACCCTAACCCTAACCCTAACCCTAACCCTAACCCTAACCCTAACCCTAACCCTAACCCTAACCCTAACCCTAACCCTAACCCTAACCCTAACCCTAACCCTAACCCTAACCCTAACCCTAACCCTAACCCTAACCCTAACCCTAACCCTAACCCTAACCCTAACCCTAACCCTAACCCTAACCCTAACCCTAACCCTAACCCTAACCCTAACCCTAACCCTAACCCTAACCCTAACCCTAACCCTAACCCTAACCCTAACCCTAACCCTAACCCTAACCCTAACCCTAACCCTAACCCTAACCTAACCCTAACCCTAACCCTAACCCTAACCCTAACCCTAACCCTAACCCTAACCCTAACCCTAACCCTAACCCTAACCCTAACCCTAACCCTAACCCTAACCCTAACCCTAACCCTAACCCTAACCCTAACCCTAACCCTAACCCTAACCCTAACCCTAACCCTAACCCTAACCCTAACCCTAACCCTAACCCTAACCCTAACCCTAACCCTAACCCTAACCCTAACCCTAACCCTAACCCTAACCTAACCCTAACCCTAACCCTAACCCTAACCCTAACCCTAACCCTAACCCTAACCCTAACCCTAACCCTAACCCTAACCCTAACCCTAACCCTAACCCTAACCCTAACCCTAACCCTAACCCTAACCCTAACCCTAACCCTAACCCTAACCCTAACCCTAACCCTAACCCTAACCCTAACCCTAACCCTAACCCTAACCCTAACCCTAACCCTAACCCTAACCCTAACCCTAACCCTAACCCTAACCCTAACCCTAACCCTAACCCTAACCCTAACCCTAACCCTAACCCTAACCCTAACCCTAACCCTAACCCTAACCCTAACCCTAACCCTAACCCTAACCCTAACCCTAACCCTAACCCTAACCCTAACCCTAACCCTAACCCTAACCCTAACCCTAACCCTAACCCTAACCCTAACCCTAACCCTAACCCTAACCCTAACCCTAACCCTAACCCTAACCCTAACCCTAACCCTAACCCTAACCCTAACCCTAACCCTAACCCTAACCCTAACCCTAACCCTAACCCTAACCCTAACCCTAACCCTAACCCTAACCCTAACCCTAACCCTAACCCTAACCCTAACCCTAACCCTAACCCTAACCCTAACCCTAACCCTAACCCTAACCCTAACCCTAACCCTAACCCTAACCCTAACCCTAACCCTAACCCTAACCCTAACCCTAACCCTAACCCTAACCCTAACCCTAACCCTAACCCTAACCCTAACCCTAACCCTAACCCTAACCCTAACCCTAACCCTAACCCTAACCCTAACCCTAACCCTAACCCTAACCCTAACCCTAACCCTAACCCTAACCCTAACCCTAACCCTAACCCTAACCCTAACCCTAACCCTAACCCTAACCCTAACCCTAACCCTAACCCTAACCCTAACCCTAACCCTAACCCTAACCCTAACCCTAACCCTAACCCTAACCCTAACCCTAACCCTAACCCTAACCCTAACCCTAACCCTAACCCTAACCCTAACCCTAACCCTAACCCTAACCCTAACCCTAACCCTAACCCTAACCCTAACCCTAACCCTAACCCTAACCCTAACCCTAACCCTAACCCTAACCCTAACCCTAACCCTAACCCTAACCCTAACCCTAACCCTAACCCTAACCCTAACCCTAACCCTAACCCTAACCCTAACCCTAACCCTAACCCTAACCCTAACCCTAACCCTAACCCTAACCCTAACCCTAACCCCTAACCCTAACCCTAACCCTAACCCTAACCCTAACCCTAACCCTAACCCTAACCCTAACCCTAACCCTAACCCTAACCCTAACCCTAATGGCCCTAACCCTAATGCCCTAACCCTAACCCTAACCCTAACCCTAACCCTAACCCTAACCCTAACCCTAACCCTAACCCCTAACCCTAACCCTAACCCTAACCCTAACCCTAACCCCTAACCCTAACCCTAACCCTAACCCTAACCCTAACCCTAACCCTAACCCTAACCCTAACCCTAACCCTAACCCTAACCCTAACCCTAACCCTAACCCTAACCCCTAACCCTAACCCTAACCCTAACCCTAACCCTAACCCTAACCCTAACCCTAACCCTAACCCTAACCCTAACCCTAACCCCTAACCCTAACCCTAACCCTAACCCTAACCCTAACCCTAACCCTAACCCTAACCCTAACCCTAACCCTAACCCTAACCCTAACCCTAACCCTAACCCTAACCCTAACCCTAACCCTAACCCTAACCCTAACCCTAACCCTAACCCTAACCCTAACCCTAACCCTAACCCTAACCCTAACCCTAACCCTAACCCTAACCCTAACCCTAACCCTAACCCTAACCCTAACCCTAACCCTAACCCTAACCCTAACCCTAACCCTAACCCTAACCCTAACCCTAACCCTAACCCTAACCCTAACCCTAACCCTAACCCTAACCCTAACCCTAACCCTAACCCTAACCCTAACCCTAACCCTAACCCTAACCCTAACCCTAACCCTAACCCTAACCCTAACCCTAACCCTAACCCTAACCCTAACCCTAACCCTAACCCTAACCCTAACCCTAACCCTAACCCTAACCCTAACCCTAACCCTAACCCTAACCCTAACCCTAACCCTAACCCTAACCCCTAACCCTAACCCTAACCCTAACCCTAACCCTAACCCTAACCCTAACCCTAACCCTAACCCTAACCCTAACCCTAACCCTAACCCTAACCCTAACCCCTAACCCTACCCTAACCCTAACCCTAACCCTAACCCTAACCCTAACCCTAACCCTAACCCTAACCCTAACCCTAACCCTAACCCTAACCCTAACCCTAACCCTAACCCTAACCCTAACCCTAACCCTAACCCTAACCCTAACCCTAACCCTAACCCTAACCCTAACCCTAACCCTAACCCTAACCCTAACCCTAACCTAACCCTAACCCTAACCCTAACCCTAACCCTAACCCTAACCCTAACCCTAACCCTAACCCTAACCCTAACCCTAACCCTAACCCTAACCCTAACCCTAACCCTAACCCTAACCCTAACCCTAACCCTAACCCTAACCCTAACCCTAACCCTAACCCTAACCCTAACCCTAACCCTAACCCTAACCCTAACCCTAACCCTAACCCTAACCCTAACCCTAACCCTAACCCTAACCCTAACCCTAACCCTAACCCTAACCCTAACCCTAACCCTAACCCTAACCCTAACCCTAACCCTAACCCTAACCCTAACCCTAACCCTAACCCTAACCCTAACCCTAACCCTAACCCTAACCCTAACCCTAACCCTAACCCTAACCCTAACCCTAACCCTAACCCTAACCCTAACCCTAACCCTAACCCTAACCCTAACCCTAACCCTAACCCTAACCCTAACCCTAACCCTAACCCTAACCCTAACCCTAACCCTAACCCTAACCCTAACCCTAACCCTAACCCTAACCCTAACCCTAACCCTAACCCTAACCCTAACCCTAACCCTAACCCTAACCCTAACCCTAACCCTAACCCTAACCCTAACCCTAACCCTAACCCTAACCCTAACCCTAACCCTAACCCTAACCCTAACCCTAACCCTAACCCTAACCCTAACCCTAACCCTAACCCTAACCCTAACCCTAACCCTAACCCTAACCCTAACCCTAACCCTAACCCTAACCCTAACCCTAACCCTAACCCTAACCCTAACCCTAACCCTAACCCTAACCCTAACCCTAACCCTAACCCTAACCCTAACCCTAACCCTAACCCTAACCCTAACCCTAACCCTAACCCTAACCCTAACCCTAACCCTAACCCTAACCCTAACCCTAACCCTAACCCTAACCCTAACCCTAACCCTAACCCTAACCCTAACCCTAACCCTAACCCTAACCCTAACCCTAACCCTAACCCTAACCCTAACCCTAACCCTAACCCTAACCCTAACCCTAACCCTAACCCTAACCCTAACCCTAACCCTAACCCTAACCCTAACCCTAACCCTAACCCTAACCCTAACCCTAACCCTAACCCTAACCCTAACCCTAACCCTAACCCTAACCCTAACCCTAACCCTAACCCTAACCCTAACCCTAACCCTAACCCTAACCCTAACCCTAACCCTAACCCTAACCCTAACCCTAACCCTAACCCTAACCCTAACCCTAACCCTAACCCTAACCCTAACCCTAACCCTAACCCTAACCCTAACCCTAACCCTAACCCTAACCCTAACCCTAACCCTAACCCTAACCCTAACCCTAACCCTAACCCTAACCCTAACCCTAACCCTAACCCTAACCCTAACCCTAACCCTAACCCTAACCCTAACCCTAACCCTAACCCTAACCCTAACCCTAACCCTAACCCTAACCCTAACCCTAACCCTAACCCTAACCCTAACCCTAACCCTAACCCTAACCCTAACCCTAACCCTAACCCTAACCCTAACCCTAACCCTAACCCTAACCCTAACCCTAACCCTAACCCTAACCCTAACCCTAACCCTAACCCTAACCCTAACCCTAACCCTAACCCTAACCCTAACCCTAACCCTAACCCTAACC